>NW_007726618.1:37850-165371 GCF_000696425.1 Galeopterus variegatus | reverse complement strand
GGAAGGAAGGAAGGAAGGAAGGAAGGAAGGAAGATCACAATAATACATTAAACTTTCAAAAGAAAGAGAACAGAACGTGGTTTTTAGAGGTGGGATGGGAGAGGGAGTTGGTGGGAAACTAGTAAAGGGTCACAAATGTTGATTATGTTTTGTAAACATGAGTTGATCAGTTGACCACCATATAGTGTACACATGTATTGATACTCAATCATGCACCCCACAAATATATATAATCAATAAAAAAATAAATTTAAAAAACGGCTTACCGAAAAGCTAGTCTTTATAATACCAACTTTCCACAGATGGGAGCAGACCTGACTCAGCGGGAGCCAGCTCATAATTCATTTAAAATGACACTAGGCTGGAAATTCAAATATGAAGGACTACGAGGTGACTCCTGCTCCCGGAGTTGTGTGGAGCTGTATTCATCTTTTCCATAAAGCACATTTCTCCAGCTGCATAGCTTGGCTAGAGTAATCTCTGCTGCTGCGTTGTCCTTTCTGCGAGCTGGAAGAGCATCAGTGTCTCTGAGATCAGCTTACCTCGGAGGCAAGCCACGTTGCACTGGATCTTCAGACGATGATTGTGAACAGTCTTAGTGGTCCTCTGAATGTAGTTGCAGACCCTCTGGTCGTTCTTTTTTCTTCTGATATAGATAAATATTACACTTGTCATTTGTTCTTAAGGACATTTGCTGTTTTCCTTGAGATCTGAGAAATGTAGAAGCTGGATGTTGGAAGAGCTATGTGTCCCTCCACATCTGTTCCCTGCCTGTCTCCACCGTGCTCTCTGCCCTAGGAGGCTGACTCCTGGCATCGCACCCCCCAGCTTTCATCTCTAGGCCTCTATATTCTGCTGGATTAGCTGGTGGGAGGGTCAGGCAGCAGACAGAGAACTAGAAGAAAGAGAAGCTCTGGGGTTTCTCCCCTAGTCGCCCTGGCAGGCCATGGGTTGGCAATGACTGCATTCCTCACTGAAGGCTTGGATTCCATGGTGGTGGCCCTCTCCTCTGGCTAGACATCTCACCCAGTCTGTAACTGCTCCTCTCTTTTCCCCTTCTGGTTTAGGGGTGGCAGTACCTCCCTACAGCCTAGGATTCCCCCATCCCTTGTTAGTTTCCCTCAACTCTGCTAATCTTTGTAAATAGTCTCATGGCAGACATACCCTAGGGTGACCCTCCAATGTGTCAAGCCCATGTATAATTCCCTCTCCTTGAGTACAGGTAGAACCTGTGACTAGCTCCTAACCAATAAAATATGGCAAAAGTGATGGGATTTCAATTCCTTGATTAAGCTATATTGTATGAGACCCTGCTGGCCTTGAAAAAGCAGTCATGGTGTGAACTGCCTGTGCAGAGGGTTACATGGCAGAGAACTGTTGGTGGCTCTATTACTCAGGGTTTGATTAGGAGGCTGACAAGTCCCAAGATCTGCAGTCAGCAAGCTAGAGACCCAGGAGAGCCAATGGTGTCGTTTCAGTACAAGTCTGAAGGCCCAAGAACCAGGAGAGCTGATGGTGCAGTCCCAATCTGAAGGATGGCAGGCTTAAGACCCACATTAGGAAGGACATCTGCTTTACTCAGTCCACTGATTGAAATGTTAATCTCATTAAGAAACACCCTCATAGACACACCCAGAATAATGCTTGGCCAAATATCTGGAAACCCTGTAGTCCAATCAAGTTGACACATGAAATTAACCATCAGTGGCCTCTAGGACCTGAGGGCAACCTCTGGCCAGCAACAAAATGGGGATGCCAGTCCTACAAGTATAAGGAGATGCATTCTGCCAACAATCGAGAGCACTGAGATATGCTGAAGGTACCAAGGAGGAGCTCATTCTATTTGCATTTTCAGAAGAGAATGTCCTAGAGATCTGTTTTAGTCATATCAATAAAGGAAACTTTTCTGATTTAATTTTGTGCAAGTGTGGTCTGTGGAAATGAGTAGGAGCATGAAAAATCCAACAGGGTTAGATCATGGGTTAGATCAGGTTAGTGGAAAAATCCACATCGAAAAACCCCTTCCTGTGCTCTTGCCACTTTATGCTTCCTCGGTTTTTGAGACAGAGGTCTCTTCTCTACGAGGCTCCCCACTCCCCTTTCTCCAGAGATTTCCTGATCTCTGCCCTTCCTGTGCTCAGCGAGGCAAGAGGTAATCTCAATATCCTCCCTCTCTGGACACCTGCTTCTAATATCATCACACACTTGACTCTCCAGTGTGCTCTTTCTTTACCATGGAACTCCAGCCTTCTGCATTTTTAACATCCTTTCCTGTGCTCAGCGAGGCAAGAGGTAATCTCAATATCCTCCCTCTCTGGACACCTGCTTCTCATATCATCACACACTTGACTCTCCAGTGTGCTCTTTCTTTACCATGGAACTCCAGCCTTCTGCATTTTTAACATCCCCTCTAGGACTAGCTTCTATTGAATGGCACATAAGCACTCCCATAAAATGGATATGAATCTTTAAAGTCAGTTAAATCTCATTATTTTAGAGGCTTTGAAAGGTAGTTCCTATTCCAACAAAAAATTTATCATGCAAGAAAATATTGTACTTTGATCAATTCAATTGGAATACTGAGGTGGGTTTCTTTCTTGAACTTGTCTTTGCCCTGTAAAGCAAAATGACTTAGTGGTCTGAGGGTGTCTTCTGATGCCTTTGGCTGAGCTATTGACAACAATATCCTTAGAGGGTTTGGAATCAATAGGAACAGAATAAAAACGGACACATTGCTTTTACACATGGGTTATTGCAGCATACATCTATTTATAGTGAACTTCATCAATATGGATGATTGCCTTAAGCTACCACATTGTCTTTAGTATTCATCAATTTAAAGCCTTCAAAGAATTCAAATGCCAAGCATATTAAAGAAGTATGTCTGGATCTCAGACTATTCAAATACAAAAGAGTCAATGGGAAGAGACAAAAGTTTTTTAAATAATTAATTATCCCGATCATTGCTAAAGAAACTGATCTCTCTCTCTCTCTCTCTCTCTCTCTCTCTCTCTCTCCCCCACCCCCCAGTCCAAAGGATGATGTCTTTCTCATGCACAGACAAGGGATCAAGCCGAGGCAGTGCTTGTCCACTAACACTAGGTGGCAGCAGTGGGTTTTTAGCCAATGCACTCACTTTTTCAATGGGCAGAAGTTATGAAGATTAAGAACTGACCAGTTAATTGATGAACAACTAGATTTTGATTACATATGAAGACATGGATTTTCTTTTATCACTCTTTTGTAGCAAATAAAAAAATATTCAAATACTCTCAAAGTGTGCAACAGCAAACTTGCCAAACAAAAGGGTACCAGGAATAGTGTGATTATAGTCTATGAAAATTGAACGCAACATGCATAAAATTAAAAGCCTTCCTCTTGCAGAAAATAAACTATTCCTTTAGGAGAAGCAATGTACAGAAGACTTGCTTTTAAAACATATGCAGTTGCTACCTGCTAGATAGCTTTTAGCAATTTGTGATTTGAAAGGGAGTGACTTGTCAACTTATGATTGATATTTGAAAGGTTGCTTGAACTTTTGTTGATTTATTTTCTATAATGCTACTCAGTATTTTTAAGCCTCTGGTGTAAATATCTCTTAACACAAGAGAAACCTATTAATCCTTCTGGAAAGAACTAAATTGTGTGTCAATTTTTGAAGCAAGAAATAAAACAAGATTAACAATCTCACCTTAGTTTGGCATATTGGGTCAAGAAATAAAGATCGTATATGTTCTCAGATTCTAACAAGGTTTTGCTCAGCATTTACTCTGAATAATTGAAAGCAAGTTCAGAGTAATTTTGCCAATAGAGAAAGGATGACGTGGTGGAAGAAAGTCTGGACAGAGTTTGGATTTTAGTTCTAGCTTTGCCTCTAATTTATTTTGTGACATTGAGTCGATAATGTAAAAAACCCAGATACCAAGTGTTCCCTTTTAAATAGGTAAAGTGTGTACATTGTTTTAAATGATTTCTACACTCTCACAGTTTTGCGACCAACTAATTCCAATTGCCTTGCCCAACGATCAGTTGTTATTTGACACATAATGTGAAAAACTTGTGTGTGTGTGTGCGCAAGCATGTGCACTAGGAAATTGACACTAATTTTAAACTCACAGCTAAAAACAACATGGCCATAAGTATTGCTTCTTGCGAATGGCTACACTGTGTATTTATTAATTTGCTTTACAAATAGCCCTTGAAAACATTGTGCCAGTTACTGTATAATGTCTTAGGTAGGAGAAGGGAAAAGGAGAGATAACAAGTGATTTTTGTTCCAACCACAGAGAATCATTTGCATTTTCATCACTCTTTTCTTTACATTCACCTACAGAACACAGACTACTCTTAAATGAAATCTACTACAGGGAGCAACTTCACTAAAATCATTAGCTCTTGGCTCAGGCTCCAGAGATCAGGCACTTCTGATTCTGCCAAAGTGGATAAATGTCGTTGAGGTCCAGAGAAACATGGCAGGTGGAACTTAACTATTCAGTGTTTGTCACACAGATTGGATTCCATGTCATTCTCAAAAATAGTGGCAATTTTCAGGCATTTCTTTGCTAGAAATACGTGTTAGTTAGGGGAGGAACATCACTGTCAAGTTAAATCATGGTTGTAGCATGTCACAAAATTAGGGTTGACAGGACTGAGTTTCATGCCTGACAACAACTAACATTTATTGAGCATCTACC
The DNA here is from genome assembly GCF_000696425.1 of Galeopterus variegatus. Classification (NCBI taxonomy): domain Eukaryota; kingdom Metazoa; phylum Chordata; class Mammalia; order Dermoptera; family Cynocephalidae; genus Galeopterus; species Galeopterus variegatus. Next base: position 160,677 of record NW_007726618.1, on the reverse strand, counting down.
ATGTCCCAAGCTATGTTTTAAGTGCTTTATCAATAGTATCTCATTTAATCTTTATAAGACAATATGAAATTTATATGATCAATTTGGAGATGAGGAAACTAAGGTGGACTTAAGAAACTTGCCCAGGATAATAAGTGGCAGAACCAGAAATCGATTCCCAGACGTCTCAGTTCTGAGCCATGTTCTAAACTATAACTTCAGACAATTGGTCTCAGAGTCGAGTCTTCTGCTGTGTAAGCATCAGGAAGCAAAAATGATGGCACTTTGTTGAAGTATTAATTCTACAAACACATAGCTATTGTCTTTTAGGCTTTTCAATGTCAGTGTTACTTTATCTATTTAAGAAGGAATTTGAGTATGAATATCCAACAAGAACAATCGATTTGCAAAAATTCTTACTGTACCATCCCTGACATCATTAGTGGGAAGGGTTTTGTATTTTACTTAATATAGTAAACAAAAACCTCAACAGTTTTGAAGGACTTTTCCATTATTTTAGAATGAGCCCTGTAAAAAGATATTTCATTGTTTTTTATACAAATGAATCCTATTCCATCTCCCCTTTTTGGACTGCGTCTCTTATTACTACTGTGTCCATCAGTCAGATAGATCGATGCTGCTCAGGAAGTTTCTGTATCTTTCCTGCTGCAACAGAAAGGAGCACAGATGGTATAAACTATCACTATCAATAAATGCTTTCATTCAATACCACCCTGTTAAATGTGCAAAGAAGAATACATTAAACTGGTTAGCATCTTACAGAATACACATTTCATAGCTGTAAATTGGCTATATTATTTGTAATTCTCAAAGGTGCAGGAAAGAGTAGTAAAAAAATCCCAGTAGATGGAGAGGTGTAAGCCTATGGGAAACCATGTCATTTGACCAATGATCTCTTTATCGGAGGCAAAATAATCTCTTTGGCTTTCATGTGCTGTAGAAGCTATATTTTTCCTTACCTCAACCAAGAGGTGAATATCACTGGGGATGATCATTTAATTTCACATTTTATTAAAACACTAAATGCAAAGCCATGTCATAACTGAAAGCAAAGCACAGAGCCTAGTGTAAGAAGCTCTTCTTCAGAACATAGTAATGAGAGAATTACCACATTAATCTATGTATAAAGGCCCTTTAGAGATTTTCAGGCCGCCTGTGGTTTCATTTTCCAAGGAAATGTGGAGTAAGAAGAGCTTCAAACAAATGATTCATTGTTAAACATTTCACATTTACAGGCAGAGCTCTGTGAAGACGCTGCTTCCATGGTGACACACGATATGACACTTGGAGTTCTCCATGGCACCCACCAGCAGTGCCACACCTTGATCCAGGGCATGTAGAGCTGTCACATAGCCAACAAATACGTCTTGGACAAACTGAGCCTCCTCCGTTGTATAAATGGACATCCTCCAAGGAGCAACTCTGTTTGACGATTGCGTCCAATTGATAAACACTGGCAAATCAAACGAACTCTGGGTAGTGTTCTCATAATGCTGATCATAAGTGGTCAGCATCTGTCCTGAGTTATCACCAGCATGCTCAGCTCTCTTTGAAATTTCAAAAGGGGGAAAAGATCAAAGGTGAGATTAAAACTGTTTTTGTAATTGTGGGTCTGCCCCCACGAGTCTTGCCCTGTCTTCTCTGGTTCCAGAATCACCTGAGCAGATAACGTTGTGAGCAGCAGTGAGACGGAGCCCACGGGGTGAAGAGCTGGAGCCGTGCCCACCTGAAGCTCTGTCCGTGCTTGCCCAGTCCTGACAGGGGCCTCTAGCTGACCATGGTTTCTGCACAGGATTTCAAGTCCATAGTCAAGGGTGTTACCTGCAGGGAGAATGAGAAGTTTCCATAGACGGTTAAATTAAAAAAAAAAAGCCTCAGCATAAGTACATAGCAGCACTCCGAAGTTTTAGGGATATAGTGCTAGAAAAGCTTTAAATATCTTTATAATAGTCTAAAATATTGTTTCCTTAGTAACAAAAGACGGTAGACTTTATATCAGCTAAAGCCAAATGCAACCTGCAGTCCAGGCCAGTTACCAAGTGGTTCTTGTGCTATTAAAATTATCACCAGGGAGTTCAAGGACTAGGGAGTCATTTGAAATGGCCTTGGAAAATATGTTGAAAGAATCGCCTCAAACCATTTTCCCTGGTGCTCATTCTTTGTCCGTGTGCTCTAATATACAGTACATGATAAAATATGCCCTGTGTATTTATAGTGTGTTCAGAAAATGCCAAAGTGCTTAAGGCTCTGACATTGTTTTTATTAGAGGTTGATACTTTAGGGAATGCAAATGCCAACTTCTTAAATTTGCTACAGGTGGAAAATCCAAATGACGCCAGCTTTAAAAAATATTTTGTGTGTGCAAAGCTCTAGACCAGCTGGTTGTGACTAGAATGGAGAAAGACACTTGTATGAAATGCAAATGAAGACACCCCACTGCCTAACAGGAATGCTGTTGGCCATACCAGCCAAGATGCAGGAATGCGATTATTCAGCCTACCTCATCTTTCTGCCACTGCACCAATGGTAGTTAGTAAACCTGAGAAAGATAACGTAGATTGAAATAATAGTAGCCTTTCAAGTTGCAATACAGCTCATTCCTTCTGTTCCAGTCCATCAGTCACCTCTTTTCATCTATTCGCATATGTCACTGGAGAGGTGCCCCTTCATCAGTGATCTTTTGGGGGCCCTTAGCATTCAAGGGGCCACCACTTCTAGGCTGCTGAAAAGTACCAGGCACTGCCTGCCTTTGCACCTGTCCTTTGCTTTTCGCTCAGAAACCATCACATCAAATCACGGTGAGACCAGTGAAGCTTCCTGCTTTTTCACCCTCTGATTTCTCTAGCAAATGGACTCTATAAGAATCTATGCCGATGCTTTTCAAATCATCCCCTGATTGCCTGTGAAATAGGTCTTCTGAGGTGTTCACACCGATTGAAAATCTGAGAGTCATCACCCATGTCAGGTAGGAGGACAGAAGACTAGATAACTGCACTCAAGCCTAATCTGGTATGCAGTGATGACCAAACATCTCTTGTCATTTTTCTTTCAGCAGAGAAGGTGTCATTATCCTTCCCTCAGCATGGGGAGAAGAGGAGGATTATAATACCTACTTTCATTCCTGGCAGAAGATGAGGATGAGCATGATAATGATGTCTGCTTAACATTGATCTAAAAAAGAACATAGTGCTTCCATTGTCTTCCATAAACATTTATTTATCACATATGCTGTGCCTGATCTTGTGTCATGTACTGGAAGTACAAAGGGGAATGAGACACACCTCCCTGTTGTCCAGGAGCTCACAGTTTGGAGGAAGGAGGTAGATTAGTGAATCCACAAGGCAGTACAGTGTAATGAGAGCTATGATGATGATGATGGCCACGCACAGGGCGTCATGTCAGGAACAAGACAGGGTCTCTGACCTGAAACTGGGAGGCTCTGAAAAAGTCTCGGGGAGGGAAGACACCTGAGCTGAGCATTCCATAGTGAGCAAAGTTAACCAAAGAAGCAACTTGGACTGAGGAGTAGTGACTAGTGGAGACAGGAAGGACAGATGGACTCACAAAGTGGGGAGGGAAGATCTCGGTGGAAGAAGCAGAAGAGAGAGACTCAGTGCCAGGTTTTAGAAACGTCAGATTCTTGTGCATGGCCGATTGCAGAGTGGTGGCCAGTAGGGCGAGCAGAGGAGGGGAGGCCAGCTGAGGGCTGAGCGGAGGGGCTCTTTCTGTCTTTGTGTGAAGGAAGTCGCATGCCACCCTGAAGGTTGTGAGGAGCCAGTGAAGAATTTCATATGGAGGAGTAACATAATCTTGCATGTTCTAAATGATCACTCCATCCTTGAAGTGGATATGTGTTCCAAATATAGCGAGATTTGCAGGTAGTGGTGGCAACAAATAGTAGAGGAAAACTGACATGGCATTTAAGGATAAATACACCTTTGCCTCACCCCCCTTAGCTACTACTTAGTTTAAGATTTTCAAGGTTTTTTTAATTGAAAAATAATTGATTATACATATTTGTGGGGTACAGACTTGAATATCAATACCTGTGTACAGTGCGTGATGGTCAAATCAGGATAATTAGCATGTTCATCATTGCAAACTGTAATCATTCCTTGTGTCCATTAACCAATTTCTCACTAACCAACCTCCACCTCCTTCTTTCCAACCTCTAGTAATCAGAGTTCTGCTCTCCCTTCTGAAAGTTCAATGCATTATTGTGATTGTCCTTCCTTCCTTCCTTTGCTTGCTTGCTTGCTTCCTTCCTTGCTTCCTTCCTCTCTCTTTCTTTCTTTTGCTCCCACTTATGAGTGAGGACATGCAGTATTTTTCTTTCAGTGCCTGGCTTGTTTCACTTAACATAATTTTCTCCAAGTTGTTCATCAATGGATACTTAGATTCAGTCAAACTCTTGGCTATTGTAAATAGAATTGCAATAAACATGGCATGAAAGTATCCCTTTGACATGATGATTTCCACTTCTTTGAGTATATATCCCTAGGACTGCTGGATCATATAGCATTTCTATCTGTAGTTGTCTGAGGAACTTCCATACTGTTTTCCATAATGGCTGCACTAATTTACAGTCCCACCAACAGTGTAGGAGGGTATCCCTTTCTCCACATCCTCACCAGCATTTGTTATTCTCTGTCTTCTTGATAATAGCCAGTCTAACTGGGGTGAGATGATATTTCAATGTGGTTTTGATTTGCATTTCCCTGATGATTAGTGATATTGATTTTTTTTATATGCTTTTGGCCATTTGTATGTTTGTATGTCTTCTTTTGAGAAACTTCTATTCAGTTTTTTTGCCATTTTTAAATAAGATTTTTTTCTTTTCTTTTCTTTTTTTTTTTTTTACTGTTAAATTGTTAAGTTCTTTGTATATTCCAGATATTGATACATGTTCACAACACATGACCTAACAAGTGGTCTATGCTGGTGAATGTTCCATGTGCTGATGAGAAGAAAGTGTATTATGTATTTGTTTGATAGGACATGTTAAAATACATCAAAATTAACTGGTTTATTTAAAGGGCATTGTCAGTACTAAAGGTGTTTTTGATGCTTGTTCCTGGTATGGGTTGGCTCGATTTAATTTTGTCATTAATCTTCCTTGTTAGTGATGTGTTCATTAACCCATTGTGGCTATAGTCATGCTCTTGTACATGTGGAAAGAAGTTATTATGTTAGATTTCTATCTACATTCCCCCACAGAAATGGTGGGTCTGGGTACAGTAATGTTTATAACTAATTGATCATCGATCTGTTACAGATTTCTTTGTTTCTCCCCACTCCCACAGTTTCACTTGATTTACCAAGAACATGTTCTTTCCTTAGTAATAATAAGAATGATATAGTGTGTTTTTGTTAGTTTGAGTAGGATCATTTAACTTTTTACTTTTTCCTCTGTGCTGTTCCTGGAGTCTATTGGCAGGGAAATAAAAGGTATAAACATTGTGATTTTGATTATAAGTTAAAATGATCAATATAGGGTATAAGCAATATTAAATTGTTAACCATAACTAATCAATGTTATTAAAATTAATAGCAGTAATATAAGTAAGATTTAAAAAGGGTTAAATTGTAAGTTAAGAAGGTTAAGAATTATAGTTTAAACTAAAAGTCTGATGTTCTTTAATGCCAAGCATGCTGCTATTGCATAGTTTCCTGGCCACAAGCCACAGGCTTTGGGGTGAACTATTTATGCATGAGTGGGTGCTTTTATCACAACATAATTGCTTTGGAACATTTTGTTTTTTCTTTTTCTTTTTCTTTTTTTCCTTTTTGTCTTTTTTACTGACCGGTAACGGGATCGCAACCCTCGGTGTTGCGCCCGCACCGCGCTCAACCAGTGAGCGGGAACCGGTCTCCACATGGGATCCGAACCCTCGGTGGGAGCGCCGCTGCGCTCCCAGGTGGCGCACTCTCCAGTGTGCCACCAGGCCAGCCCTTGTTTTTTCTTTTTCTACAGAGATGAAATAATAAATGTTTTGATTAAAAGGTAAATCATCGTGTAAAAGGTTAAGTAAAAACATATAAATAAAGCGAGATTCATGTGGTCTTTGTCCACACTTGCACTAGACATTTGTGGTACGCCTTTCTCTTTTTTCCTCATCCTGTCCACACCACCTATTCAGGTCCAATGCATCCTGCATAGCTGGTCTCCGGCATTTGATGAAATGTTCTGTAGATGTCTGCCAGGTCCAATCAGTCTAAAGTGTAGTTTCTGTGTTTCTCTGTTGATTTGTTGCTTAAATCATCTGTCCAATGCTAAGAAGGGGTGTTGAAATCCCCAAATATTATCATCTTGGCATCGATCTTTTTTTAGGTCTAATAGTGTTTCCTTTGTATATCTGGGTACTCCAGTGTTAGGTGTGTATATACTTATGATTATTATGTCTTCTTGGATAGATCCCTTTGCCATTATATAGTGGCCTTCTTTGTCTCTTTTTATGGTTTTTGCTTTAAAGCCTATTTTATCCAATATTAGAATAGCTGCTCCTACTCATCTTGGGTTTCCATTTGCATGGTATATCTTTTTCCACCCCTTCACTATTAGTCTGTGTGTGTCTATACAGGTGAGGTGAATCTCTTGAAGACAGCATATATTGGGGCCTAGCTTTTTAATCTAATCAGTCAGTTTACATCTTTTGAGTGGGGAGTTTAATCCATCTACATTTGGAGTTATTATTGAAAGATATTGTCTTACTCCTGGTATTTTGCCTATGTTCCTTTGGATGTTTTAAATATCTTTTGCTCTTTTCTTCCCCTCTTATTGTTTGTCTTCAATATTTCTTGGGTTTTTGAGGTGGTAAGATTGAGTTTCTTTCTCTTTCCAGTTTTCATTTTTGTTCTACCAGTGGGTTTTCTTCTTTCTTGTGTATTCATGGTAGTGATTATCATTTTTGGGATTCCAGATGCAGGACTCCCTTAAGGATTCCTTGCAGGGCTGTTCATGTGGTAGTGAACTTCCTCAGTTTTTGTTTGTCTGGGAAGTACACTACTTCTCCCTCATTTCTGAAAGATAGCCTTGCTGGGTATAGTATTCTTGGCTGGCAGTTTTTATCTTTTGGTGTTTTGAATATTCCATCCTATTTTCTTCTGGCCTGCAGAACTTCTGTTGAGAAGTCTGTTGTTAGTCTGATGGGGTATCCCTTATAAGTGACTTGATGCTTTTCTCTTGCTGTTTTTAAGATTCTCTTTTTGTCTTCCAGATTTGTTAGTTTGACTATACTGTGTTGCAGAGGGGACCTGTTTGGATTGATTCTGTTTGGGGATCTTTGAGCCTCCTGGGTCTGAAGTTCTGTATCTCTCCCAGGAAGGTAGAAAACTACCTGGGAAGTTTTCTGTTATTATTTCATTGAATAGATTTTCAATGCCTTTTCTTTTCTTCTCCCCTTCTGGAATACTCATGACTCAGAGTCAGATATTTCTGCACTTAAGGTTGTCTTGTAGCTTTCTTAGATTTTCTTCATTTTTAAAAATCCTTTCTTTTTTTTTTTTTTTTTTTTTTTTTTTCCTTGGTTTTTTTTAAAAAACCTTTTTTTTTTTTTTTCTTTTTTAAAAAACCTTTTTTTTTTTTTTTCTTTTTTAAAAAACCTTTTTTTTTTTTTTTCTTTTTTAAAAAACCTTTTTTTTTTTTTTTCTTTTTTAAAAATCCTTTTTTTTTTTTTTTTTTTTTTTTTTGTTTACCTGGATTATCTTGAAAAGACTGTTTCAAGATCAGAAATTCCAGAAATTCCTTTTTTTTTTTTTTGCTTGATCTAACCTGCTACTTAAGCTTTAGGTTGTGTTTTTTCATTTTATTGAATGAATCCTTCAGTTCAAATTCTGCTACACCCGTTTTTAAGGTATTAATCTTCTCTTAAATTTCCTCCTTTATATCCTGGATACTTTTTCTTATTTCATTATGCTATGCTATCTGTGTATTCTCATATCTCATGTTGCTCGGAATTACTTTTCAGTCATTTCAAGTGTTTCCTGCTCTATGAGGTCTGGTACTTCAGAATCACTATATTCCATTGGTGGTGTCATATTTTCTTGTTTTTTTTTTTTTTCCTCATATTTCTAGTACCTCTACATTGATGTATGGTCATCTGGTAGAGCAGTTGCTTCTTCTATTATTCTGAGTGGGATTGGAGGACAGAGACCTCCTCCACTTTTTCAACACTCTACTGACGTACTCTCCTTGTGTCAATGAAGTTTTGTGGTCAACAGGCTGCCTGCATGGTGGTCTTTGCCCTGTTGTGGCAGCAAGCTGCCCTTGTGGCAGCAGTGGCTGTTGTGAACTGCCTGTGTAGAAGTGGTGCTTGCAGCAGTGGCAGGGGCTGTAGTCCCTGGGTGTGCTCCTGCCTTCTGTCAGGCAAGGGCTTCCCACAACTCCTGGTGAAGTCCCTGGGCATAATCCTGCCTTCTCCAAAATATATTTGTCTGTCTATTATTTGTCTCTTTTTGTGGGGGGAACTAGCTCCAGTCCTCTCTAGTTGGCCATCTTGTGAAAAACCATCTCCTTAGTGGCCCCTGCCTCTGCCGTAGGGTGTGAAATGGCAATTGGTGAGGCAAACATGAGCACTGTAGCTCTAGCCAATTCCACTTAGATGCCCAAATGGCCCTGAACACCGGCACCCCCTTTCTGCAAGTCCCTCTGAGCCCATACACTGATTTTCAAGTTTGTACATGCATGTTACAAGAAAAATATATTCACATTGTCATTTGCCTTTTTAGAAATACTATTTTTCCCCCCAGAGGGTGAAGAAATTTAAGCCAGAAATGGGAAAAAAAAGATTGGACTTAACTTCCTCAGTCTTTCTAATAAAATGATCATTCCTGCAGACCTAGAAATATTAACTATATTAACCAAACATAAAGGAATTGATTTATATTTACTATACTACATCCTCCAAGTCTAGGAGGTGCTTTGAGATATGCATACATTAAGTCAAATTAAGTCAATGGAAGATCAAATTGTATTGACTTCTTGACCAACAGGTGTTAAGCTTGCTGTCTAGATCTAAAATCAAATGGAAACCTTTTTTTATCCCTTAAATCCTACTAACATTGGCAGCTGTACTAAAAGAGTAACAAAAGCAGGTTGTGTCTATATCATCAGCAAATTGATCATTTAAAAATGTATTCAATTACTCTGGCTTTCTTATTTGGCAAACGTGATTGACTCATTGAGTATTAAAAACTGGGCATTAGAAACTGGCCTTTGACAAAGGCAACAAGAACATACATTGGGGAAAAGACTGCCTCTCCTAATAAATGGTGCAGGGAAAATTGGATAGCCATATGCAGGAGAATGAAACTGGACCTGTACCTCTCACCATATACCAAAATCAACTCAACATGGATTAAAGACTTAAATATAAGACTCAAAAACATAAAATTACTAAAAGAAAACATAGAGGAAACATTCCAGGAAGTAGGACTAGGCAAAAACTTTATGAATAATACCCTCAAAACACAGACAACAGCAAAAAAATAAACAAATGGGATTATATCAAACTAAAAACTTTCTTCACAGCCAAGGAAGCAATCAACAGAGCAGAAAGAAAACCTACAGAGTGGGAGAAAATATTTGCAAACTATACATCCAACAAGGGATTAATACCCAGAATATATAAGGAACTCAAACAACTTCTTTGTAAAAAAACAAACAATTCAATTAAAAATAGGCAAAAGATCTGAGTAGACGTTTTTCAAAGGAAGACTTACAAATGGCCAACAGGTACATGAAAAAACATTCAACATCACTAATCATCAGGGAAATGCAAATCAAAACCACATTGAGATATCATCTCACCCCAGTTAGACTGGCCATTATTAAAAAGACTGAGAATAACATATGCAGGTGAGGATTTGTGGATATGGCTGTTGGTGGGACTGTAAATTAGCACAGCCAGTATGGAAAACAGTATGAAGGTTTCTCAAACAATTACAGATAGATCCACCATATGACCCAGCAATCCCACCACTGGTATGTATCCAAAGGAATGGAAATCATCATGTTGAAGGGATACCTGCACTCCCACGTTCATGGCAGCTCTATTTACAATAGCCAAAATATGGAACCAACCTAAGTGTCCATGAACAAACAACCGGATAAAAAAAATATGGTATATATGCACAATGGAATACTACTCAGCCATAAAAAAGAGTGAAATTCTGCCGTTTGCAGCAACATGGACAAGCCTGGAGAAAATTATGTTAAGTGAAATAAGCCAGACACAAAGGGAGAAATACCACATGTTCTTACTCATAACTGGGTGCTAACGAAGGAAGGAAAGAAAGAAGGAAGGCAGGCAGACAGATAAGACCACAGTCGTGTGTTGAATTTTCAGAAGGAGAAAACAAACTTAAGGATACTAGTGATGGGGAGAGAGAGGGAGGGGAGTTAGGGAGTGATAGGTCAGGCGGAGGACATGGAGACGGATTATAATTTGTAATAATAAATATGCTAGTAATAAAGTAATTTAAAAAGTGAAGAAAAATGAGATTGGGAAAAAATCGGGCATTACAGCAATACCAGGTTGCATTTTTTTTTTATCATGTAGATATGGCCTGTATTCTTTGTTTTTATTCCTAGAACTAAATCATCATATGTAAAATTTAGAAGTGAACTTAAATACAGTGGCTGTAGTAGGTATTTATTATATTTTTGTTAGTCCTACGTGAGTGCCTCTTCCTAACAGCATCGCCATTCCTTTTGGGGGCTTACCTTTTGGAGGAACCTTGTGTGTCATCTCGGTAGGCCAAAATTTAGGTGCCCTTTGCTGTAGAAGCTGCTGAGACTACTGGAGGGTCTATAGGATAAATTTCTCTTACTGCTCTGTTGAAACAAAGGGGATAAATTCGTGATCTAACCTGAGCCAATTGATTCTCCCTTCCACAAATCTGCATCCCCATAAATGGAAGGACTAGTTGGAAAGAATCCTAATAGATAAGACTGTGTGGCTGTTCCCACTCCCAGTACCTTCTGAGCACCCTTCTCATCAGGGCCAGGCCAGTTATTCAAACTTTGAGCCTCTTGTTGCTTGAGTAAGCCGTGTGTGTTTTCTGTTGCTTGTCATCAAAGAATCAAAATGGACAAACTGGTAGTAAACATTTTACTTTCCACAGAAGCTGAAATGCATTGCTTATGAATCACATAAATATGCTTATGAAATATGGAGAAGCTGGGAGTATTAACACCATTTTATAACAAAGGCAGCTAAAGTACTAAAAAGCTCAATATTTTGTTTTTGCAATGGAGCTCATCAGAAGCAGAATTAAAAATAAAATAGAGAACTATTGGCTCCTAACTCTGCCAATAATTAGCAGAGTGACCCTGAGTAAGTTACTTAACCTCTCTGGGCTTCAATTTCTTCAACTATAAAATTAGAGAATTGGGCCAGATGATCTCTAGAATCTCTTCCACCTCTAAAATCATTTGATTTTCCATCTGAGGATCTTTCCTAGAGACTTCTGCTCTGTGGTTGGAATCCTAGTCGGTGGACAAAACACATCAGTAGCTGAGATATAGTCTTCCTAATAAAATATATTTTAATCATCTGTAAAAGCAAAATATAGCAATAGATATTTCATTTTCATTTTCAGACTCTGTGACTGTCTTTCTTTACTATTAAAAGTTTCCTTTCTTTTCACAAATAGAAATTATGAGACATAATAAATATTTCCATTATCAGTCGAAAAAATCAGTTAACATAGCAGAACACAAACTGAGCCTTTGCAGCTTTGCCTAGTGGTATGTTTATGCATTTAAAGTTATTAAATATATTGGGAGAAAAAAATACATCGGGTTCAATGCTTTACTAATAATATCACATGTATTATTTTTTTCCACTTCTGAAAGATGCCATCTGCATGCTTATACCATCTTAATATTAAATATTTTAGTATTTTATCTCAACTTTTCTCTTTATCCCTTCACACGTGTCCTATTTTGCAAAGCAACAAGAAAAACATCTCCTTATGTACATTATTACTCTAATCACTTCTTTTCTTGTTCTAGCATAGTCATAATTTTTTAAATGTGTCACTGATTTTTTAAATCACTATTTACCTCCTTCTTCACTCCCTAAAACCTGACTTCTCATAGAAAATATAGGAAAACACCTTTGTAAGTAGAAAAATATTTCTCAAACAATACATAAAAGAATGGTGCTTAAAGTAAAATATTGGTACTACTGACAACAAAAAAAATAAAGATATAATGTCAGGAAAGACACCACAAACAAAATTAAAAGACAAATCATAGATAGAGAGAAGATGTTTATAACCCAAGTAACCAATAAGTAATCACTGTATAAAATATGTAAATAAAATTTAAGATAAATCAGAAAAAAAGACAACTCAGTGTAAAATGGACAGAGTGACATGAACAGTCAATTCACAGATGAGGAAATACAAATGGCCAAGAACATTTGAATAAATGCTGAACCTCACCAGTGTTCAGGGAACTGTCTTCCATAAAAAATGCAGTATCACTAAATAACCATTAGATTGGAAAAATGTTAAAGAGTGCTTGCCAATTGTGAGAGAGAACAACATGAACTCCCAATATAAACTGGCACAGCTACTTTGGCAATCAATCTCTCTATATATATACATATATGCTTAAACTAGAAATTTGACCCCTAGGTGTACACCCTAGAAACTCTTGCATATATTCATGAAGACATAAATGTAAAAATACTCATTGCATCACTGTCTGTGACAGCAAAAACAAAACAAAACACACGAAAAATAAAAATAACCTAAATGAGCAAGAGGATAAATAAATAAACTGTGAAATATTTATTCAATCATGTATTATATTATGGTTTAAGTGACTGGATGATAACCATAAATATGTATATGGAAAAAAAATCTCAAAAGACAAAATTTTGACTGAGAAATTAATTTAATCATATAACGTAAATTACCATTTATATTAAGTTAGTAGACAAAAAACATTACTACAGATGATTTTTGAATACATACATATGTAGTAATAGTACAGAAAGGAGAATGATAAAGTCAAAATGTAGAGTGGTGATTTCCTTTCAAGAAAGAGTAGATTAGGACTGGAGAAAGAAACAGTGGAGATTTTATATGTATCTAGAACATTTGATCATTTTTTAAAATCTGAAGCAAATAAAAATATGGAGCCAATAAAGCTTCATGGCGGGTGAGTAAACTATGTTCATTATATTATTCTTTGTAACTTTAGCATGTTAATGATGTTTCATGAGAAAATTCTTTCAAAAAAGAAATATGATCTTATTTAGTGTTAGACTATGGAAACTGATCTCTGAAGGGGATTAACAGTGCCCTTCTTGACAATTTCAATAATCTCTCTTTCTTTTGTTTTCTAGCTCTCTTTCTTTTGAAAGATTTGAAAATTCTGTTGCCTGGAACCCTACCAAGATTAGTAAATCAATATTGGTGAATGCATTTATTTCTCCATATTGTTCAACCCAAGACTTTAAAGAACCAGTTTTCAGAAAAGTAAATTCTGCCCTGTCAATTTGTATACAGTATGACTAGGATTTTTTTTCTGTTGTCTCCCAGAAAAAGGAAGAAAATGTGAGAAATTAGTGAAGTAAAATTACAAAATGGCAATATTTAATTGGAGGAATTTTTATCAGATATTTGATAATCTCTTTATATTAGTCCATTTCTGTTGCTTATAAAAACATGCCTGGAACTGGAGAATTTATAAAGAAAATGAAATTTATTGCTTACAGTATTAGAGGCTGGGAAATCCCAAAGTCCAGAGAACATATCTGGTGAGGGTCTTTTTTGGAGGTGGCTTTAGAGCAATACAGGGGTCTCACATGGCAGAAAATGGCAGAGCAGAGAGAGAGGGGGCTCCTGGTATGCTCTCTTTTTATTTATTTATTTATTTTCCTTTTTGTCTTTTTTACTGACCGGTAACGGGATCGTAACCCTCGGTGTTGCACCCGCACCACGCTCAGCCAGTGAGCGGGAACCGGTCTCCACATGGGATCCGAACCCTCAGCGGGAGCATCACCACGCTCCCAAGCGGCACACTCTCCAGTGCACCACCGGGCCGGCCCTATGCTCTCTTTTTAAATCCCTCAGAACCACATCCCTGACCACCGTTATTAATCCATTCACAAGGACATGGTCCTAAAATCTAATCACCATTTCAAGACCCCACCTTTCAATTACCATAATAGGATTTCCCACCCTTAAAAGGTGTAGCAGGGATTTAAGCTTCTAATATAAGAACTTTGGGAGACACAATTCAATCAATCCACAGTACACTTTTACTCATAAAATGATGAAAGCACAAATGAAAGTTTTCAAAAGAGTTTTTTTTTTTTTTTCTTTGTCTTTTTCCGTGTCCGGCAACGGATCGCAACCCTCAGTGTCGCCCCTGTACCGGACCGGGACCAGCAACGGGATCGCAACCCTCGGTGTTGCTCCCGTGCCTCGCTCAGCCAGTGAGCGGGAACCGGTCTGTATGTGGGATCTGAACCCTTGGCGGGAGTGCCACCGCACTTCCCAAGCGGCGCAGTATAGCAGTGCGCCACCGGGCCGGCCCACAAAAGAGTTTTTGATGATAAATTTCTCTGATGTTTAGAAGCACTCAACTATGGAATGAGTGAATTCTACTTATAAGAGAAATGTCATCATGAATTGATATATTCATTCTTTTTTTTTTTTTTTTTTCCTTTTGTTTGTCTTTTTTCATGACCGGTAACGGGATCGCAACCCTCGGTGTCACGCCCGTACCGCTACTGGCAACAGAATCACAACCCTCGGTGTCGCGCCCGCACCGTGCTCAACCAGTGAGCGGACCGGTCTCTATATGGGATCCGAACCCTCGGCGGGAGCGCCGCCACGCTCCCAAATGCCGCGCTCTACCGAGTGCGCCACCGGACTGGCCTGATATATTCATTCTTAATGGTAATATCCAGAGAAGTTTAAGCAAATACTATATAATTAAAAAAAATTTTAAAGTACTGAATTATACTTACAAGATTACATTTTTAAAAAAATTACTCATGTATTTTTATTTTGAGTTTGTTGCTTCAGAAAAAGTACAAGTTGATACATGTATATATATATATATATATTATACATATAATATATATATTATATATATTATATGTATAATATATATATATATATACACACAGGCGTGTACTTACATGCATATACAAATGTACATACGTATATATACATGCATGTGTGCATTTACACACACTATGAAAATACTCAATATGAGAATGAGTTAATCATGCTGAACAGCAATTAATAATTTGGAGTATACAGGTGTCATTGACCACCAATGTCCACCATAAGGCAGCTATTAAAATTTCAGAAATAGTGATTAAAAGGAAGTAAGCAATGTACTGAATATTACACCCAATTTTACAAAATAAAAACAAAGTTTACATGTATTCTATATAAATCATAGTTGGTCCCAGGTAACAGTGAGCTCAAATCCCAAATTCATTTGATGAGGGAAAAAATAACTAGTTTACAAACTGAAGCTTCTAGATGCAAATGAAGCTATGGGTAAAGCCTGACACAAGGCTCCTATTCACAGGATATAATCAGGTCTCTTTCCCTGTTTCTAGGTGATGCTTTACTGGTTAGCTCATGTTTTCAAGAGTCTTGCCAGTAGTTCCTAGTCCATACTCTTACAGATTTAGATCCAGAGGTAAAAAACATGAGTCCCTTCCAGAAGACCCAGTAAAACTATCATTGTGACTTGGTATCTCTGATTGGTCACATATCCAGGCACTTGCAGGTTTGAACGGCAAGACTTGGATCCCTCGTCTCCCTAAGCTAGGGTGGTATTAACACCATTGAAAGTGCACCAGGTAGACCTCCAGGAGAAAACAACAAAAGAATAAATGGATGCTGGATAAAGAAGAAAAATAAAATCCATTCGTCCTTATCACCACCCTCTTCTCATGAAAATATGGTGTTTCCGAAGCGAAGTCCCCAACATGTTACGTGGGGATCTTTAACTCATTTGAGCAACTCATTCACTTTGTCTTCAGGTATTGTCTTTTGGCTAGACTCCTAAGTTCAGCTCTTCAGTCCACCCTGCTGTTCTGAGTTAATTATTTACTTATGTATTTTAAAAAATGTACTCTCAAACTGAATCTGGAAACTAGGATACATAAATCTAACAGGTATGGGGTAAACATTCCAAAGGATACTTCTGGATAGAGAGATTTATGGGCACTAATTTATAGATCCTCAACTTTCATATGTACTTTTCCCAAAAATGAATCTGCCTGAGAAGAGGCCTGTCCCCACTTTAGAAAGGCAAACTTCATACTCTTTCCAAATTTGAAGGGGGTGGTTAGCTCTGGGCTATTAAAACTTCCTGGGCATTAAAATAGTCACAATTTGAAATATTGGTTTCAGTAATACCTTTATTATTGATTAATTAAAATATCTTAAACCTGCACAGAAGCCGTATAGGTCATGATACTGATTTTTTTTTTTTTCTTTTTTTTTTTTTTCTTTTTTTTTTTTTTCTTTTTTTTTTTTTTCTTTTTTTTTTTTTTCTTTTTTTTTTTTTTCTTTTTTTTTTTTTTCTTTTTTTTCGTGACCGGCAACGGATCGCAACCCTGAGTGTCGCACACGTACCAGACCGGGACCGGCTACGGGATCGCAACCCTCGGTGTTGCTCCCGCACCTCGCTCAGCCAGTGAGTGGCCGGTCTGTAGGTGGGATCTGAACCCTCGGCGGGAGCGCCACCACGCTTCCCAAGCGGCGCACTGTAGCAGTGTGCCACCGGGCCGGCCCATGATACTGATTTTTAAAAAGATAACTGGAACATCTTCTGAGATTACTGCATTTTTCAAGAAAACATTATTAGATTAAAAACTCATTAATAAAATACTTACATGAGTTTTCCCCATTTATATAGACATTAAAGTAAATAACTATTTTAAATCAAATTATAACATGCTATTTAATAAGGGAGTCAAAACAATTTTTACCAAAACATGAAATATTTATTTCATTAGAATAAATTCTTATTATATTTTTACCTTACTAATAATTTTTCCCTCCAAATAATATTTTTAAATAAACTTATTTAAATTCATATTGAAAAATTTCAGAGACAACTTAATATGAGTCAGAGGCACATCATTTTAAAAAAATTGTAAGGGGTTATATGAGTTAAAATTTTGAAAACCACTTCCCTAAAATGTAAGGAAATCAGTCTGGGAGCTACTGGTAGATTTAACATGAGTGTGGAACAGGCACATGCTGATCTAGACCAAATTAGGAAATATCACTCCTGCCTTTCTTCTTTTTTCTGTGTCCCGTCCTTTTGTTTGCCCAGAGCTGTTTTCTGCTGCATGTCACAAGAACTGCCCTCCAATTTCCCTCACTGTTTTAGATATTCCCTTTTATCAGAACCAACACATTCTCCAATTCCAAGTGGGTCTTGCTTTCTGATAGACAGCTGGCAAATAAATCAGACTAGTGTGATGGGGTGAGATTATGCATGAAAATACTATTTTCATCTAATAATGGGCTTAGATCTTAATGAGAAAGAACACTTCTGAAACCAATGCTACACCTGGAGAAATTCCATTGACTGTGGTGCTCAAGGAGTGAAGAATTTGGGGTTACCCTTTATAGTATCTTTCAAATTATTTTGTCTATGTGAGCATAAAGTTCTGCTTAAGAAATAATATATGTAAATGACCATTACATATGAACTATAAAATGCTTAGAACATCTATTACTGAGATAATGATGAGCAAAAATGCAAATAATTTTTACTGAACAGAAAGTTGTTATGAATTTAATGTAGGCTTCATAAAAGGTCACTAGGTAGATTTCCAGTTATTTTAAAATAGCCCATGGACTCAAAAAGGCTATTTCTGATACTTCCTAAGATACAAAATTAGAAAATAGAATTAAAATTCTGTTAACTTAGATGAGATTAATTTTTCAATCTCATGCTTAAGTGTAACTTCAGAATTCTAATTCTATACAGGATATATTCTTTATCTGTGGGGCGAACATTCTGAATCATTATTCAACTCGCTGTTTTCTTGTGCAGCACATTAAGTTTACCAATTTCCTCCCAACCATTCCATATTAGAGAAATATAATGAGACCCTACTTTGAAACATATTTAAAAATATATCCAGATGCCTGAAATTATATGGTTAAGGCATCAGGATAGTTAACTGAACCTAACAATTTTTTTCTGGATATTTAGGCCCCATGCACCATAGACATAAAGAGTGTAGGTGAATATGCATGTCTTTGCATAGTCTAAAACATATCCTCAGGGCAGGCTTGTAGAAAAAGCACATGTCATCTCATAGTTATAGCTATGACATATTAGAAAGTATTTCCAGCCTATTCTTACATGCTATCATAGAATAGCAGTTATTCTTTATATGGATTTGAAGGTGATACAAGTTTTTATTCATTGTAGTCATAAACTCCATCTGAAAAATGAAATTTCCTTTTAGGCTAAAAAAAGAAAACCCCAGAACCTGACTGTTCTTTACAGTATTATGTCGATAGCCTCAGTCCATATAAGTCTACTGGTTATAAGAAACATGTGGAAATAACCTAGGAGAGGCTGCCTGCTATCCACTTGACCAGCTACATTTCTTTCAGCATACTTACTCCACCATTAAATCATAAGAGAAATAAAATAATAATGCAATGCATATTCTGGGATGGCTTCAGTAAAATGTGAGAATTAAATGACAGCTAAGACTATTCAGAAGGAAGTAAAGCTAGATGCCTGAATCACAGCATATCCAACATCAATTCCACATGGATTTGACATCTAAATATTGAAAAATGAAATTGCAAAATCATTTTCTAAAAAAAAAATGTGAGTGGTTAATGACATGATTCTGGATTGGAAAAACATCATAAGCACACAAAAAGAGAAGTCATAATGAAAAAGACTGATAGATGTGAGCACCTGAAATACACATAAGTATGTAAGTTCACATACACATGTGCACACACAGAAAACTACTTCTGGGTTTTAAAAAGACATTAAAAGAGGGAAAGATAAAATGGGAAATATTTCGGGCCGGCCCGGTGGCGCACTGGATAGTGCGCCGCTTGGGAAGCGCGGCGGCGCTCCCACCCGAGGGTTCGGATCCCACATACAGACTGGTTCCCGCTCACTGGCTGAGTGAGGTGCGGGAGCAACGCCGAGGGTTGCGATCCCGTTGCCGGTCCCCGGTCCGGTACGGGGGCAACACTAAGGGTTGTGATCCATTGCCAGACACGGAAAAAGACAAAAAGACAAAAAAAAAAAAAAATGGGAAATATTTCAAATTGGCAACAGACAATATGTTTATATTTTCAATTATAAATAGCTCTTGAAGAACAACGGAAACAAGACAAACATCTCCAAAAATGGGTGATATATAAAAGAAATACAATCACCAGTAGAGAGAAAAAAATTAAAGTATTACTAATAATTCAATCAAAAGTAAAACAATATAAATTTTTACATAAAATTGGCAAAAAGCAAAAAGAAGAAGAAGATTCTCAATGTTAGTGTGAAAATGTGTGTTTTTGTGTACTACTGGGCAACTCTGTGATATGCTTCAAAAGCCTTAAATGTGTGCACATCCCACGACATAGTCCGTGAATTTATCCTAAGGAGGTATTCATAGATATTTGCCAAAATAGAAATATAAATCAATAACACTGTTAATACATCTGAAAAATTAGAATCAAACAAACTGAGCAAAAATAAATTTTGGCATATCCATACAGACTGCTATGTTGTTATTTAAAACTATATTCAATACCACTTAACTACTTGTTTTTATTTCTTTAAAATTATTTGATGCATATTACTGCTAGATACTTTTTGAAATTACTGACAAATACATTTAATCTTAATAACATGCCTGTGAGCTGAGGCAGTTACTGTACTTACCCTTATTTTATAGGTGAGAAAACTGAGGCCTGAAGCAGTAAACGACAGGTTCAAGGTCGTACATCCAGTGCACGGTGGAGCTCGTCCACCTGACCATGCAATGTTCTTTGAACTGGACACCTTCCATTAATATGTTGGCTAGTTAGCATGGCTTAACTTGGGACTACAGTGCCCAAGTTAAGCCAGCAGCATATGATGCAATAAACTACATTTCTTCAAAATTGTGCTCGCCTTGTGATCAACAACTGAATTTCATGAGGGTAGAGGGAGAACAAAGTCAGCCTTGGAAATATTCTACCATAAAAGCCATTCTGGAAGATATGCAGAACCCTTTTTACATCATCCTTTACAGTCCTGATTCACTATAAATCTCTTCTTCTCTGAATGATTTTTCTGCTGTATACATATAAAGCAGTTCATTTCAGTAAACTTATAATGTGTGCGTATTTATCTATTCATATATCTATTCATACAGATAGATTCACATACACTATGTATGGATAGATACACATATATGTATAGACAGATGCACACATATGTATATGTATATTCCCCATCACCCATGCTTTGAGTGGCATGCTTTCAGAGTAAGCGCTACGAAGCAAAGAATTAGAGCAGCGGCACACTGTTTTGTACATTCTTGGCCAATGAGTTTTAGTGTAAATTCTCTCAGCCATAACCATTCTAAAGTGCTATTCAGAACTGAATGTTCTGCAACGTGTATTATTTATTTTGCTCTGACCTCAATCTCTGCCATGTATTTTATCTTCGACCAAGAGTTTTGATACACTTAAAGCTGACAAAAGATGAGAAAATGATAGTGCCACCCCTGCCCCAAAGAAACAAAAGATGAGTGTCTCTCTGCAAATTAAAATGCAAGGATGTGTTTGGGGGCTGGGCTGGGGTGAAGCACAGCGGGAGGGAGAGAAACAGATGGCAAAGACCAGCAGACAGGAGGGATTGATGGCAATTCGCTGACAGTATGAAGGGCAGCAGACACATCACTGCAACCTGTGACGCTTCCCAAAATTGGATGGATGGTGAGGGGAGGGTTCTGATTTCAGGGAAATGGAGAGGAAAGGAAAAGCTGTTGTTGATGTCCGATGACTAAAGCTCATGCTGATCACGTTACCGTTCACTTCCCAATTTCTTTTCTTGATTAAGTGCACTCCCTTATCTCTTACTTCTGATGTCTTATTGGGTTCTTAGTATTGAGAAGGGGAAATCCAAACCAAATATTTTCATCAGTTTGAATTTAGACACCTCTTAGTCTTTTAAGGGGCTGAGGATGAAGATCTAGCTTTTGTACGGACTTACCTCCATTACTGATCAAGCTGTAAGCAACCTCCTTTTCTCCATTTAGTTACATCTCACAGGCTAAATAAAGGCGATAGTTTCATGAGGGTGTGACCTTTTTCCAGGGCAATGTTACCCAAATGTGTGTTCCTCTAAACCAGTCACCAAGGTGCTCTGAAAGAAAGGCAGTAATGCTTCCTGGTTTAAGAAAGTTCAGGAAAAACTGGGCTACGTAAAATCCCTCCATGTTCTTCAGATTTTGTTCATCCAACAATTTATACATGCGAATATATTTTAGGTATTTCCAAAAGGGGGCTATATTACAATGCAGCGTTTCCCAAACAGAATTGACCTTAAAGATCCTGTTCTGTGGCCCACACATTACCGTCTTCTTGAGCAAGAGCTCAGCAGAATATGCTTGAGAAATGCCGCCAGAGGCCACCATCCAACAAGCTTCTGATCAGGGTTCTTTCTCATCTTCCTTTTATTTGCAGTTCCTACCTAGCTCACTCGTGGCAAACTATTAGTAGAAAGACTCCGCCAGGTGGTCATTTTTTCTGTTTTAAACTTTCCTGAGTAATAGTGGTATGGATTTTTTGAAAAGTTTGCTTTTTCACTATAAAAGCATAAACAATAATCAGACTAAGACAATATTAAGCATGCATAATGCCCCACCTATCGACAACTTGTCTGTCTTTGAGTTTTTCTTCCATTTTTTAAAATTCCCATTTATCATTTTAAAAAAGTCATAGAATAGTGCTATGTGATAGTTTTGTATTTTTCTTTCAACTTTACATTGTTAGTGTGTTCTGGTGATATTACGAGTTCTGTGCAAATATGATACTTAGAATAAAATTCAAACTATTAAGCCCATCATGCCCTCCATGGCTTGCCTCCCATCACCTGCTCCAGTGGAAGATTCTCACCCTCTGCTCCTTTTTAGGGACACTTTGGGCACACCTGTCTCCTTGCTTCCACCTCAGAGCTCTAACATTTATTTTGTTCTTCTGGGATCTTCTTCTCTTAGATTTTATAAGGTGTGTTCCTTTTCATCATATAGTTTAATGATATTTGCACAGGTTAATAATACTGATTTTCTGTATAATTCCAAGATTATAGCATAGCTGCTATTCTTAAGAAGTAAAATTCTGGTATTTTCATAAATATTACACCTACACTGTCATTGCACCAATACAAACAATTTGAGATTGGAATCACTGATGTTTTGAAATCAAGATCAAAAACTCACTTATTCAATTGATATGAAAAGACAAAGCCCAATGTACACATCTGGACTGAGCCATACCTATGGAGATGACAATGTATTGAGGTATTGTAGAGCTTTTACTGAAATTATAATTCTCGCTTTAGTTCAAACACATTTTAAATGAGTGGAATATAAAAATGAGGGTATAAATACTGGTTCAGGCAGTTTTAACTATACAGATAAAATCCAAGAAATGACAAACTATGAGTCTTTTTTTTTAAAACAAAAACTACAGCTTTCTATCAATAAATGCATTGCAGTCCCTTTAAAAATACCTAAACAAACATAAAAAAGTACTTTCAAAAGATCTTTTCAAAGATTCCTATCAAGAGATGAAATTATTAGGAAAAGTCAGGAGAAAATATCTGGAGTTAGTACAAAACACCTTCTCTCTGTTCTCTTCCTTAAGGGATGATCAGAATAAATTTAGTTCAAAAAATTAGCATACAATGACCTTTGCTACATAATGATGTCAGCATTAATTAATGCAGTTTGCTTTTTAGTAAATAGACTAACTACTGTTACTTTTGATATTTTCATGAATAATTAAAATGTCTTCATTTTGTGAAGTGTTTATTTTTAAGTAATAATCTCCTAATAATTTTATTAGCTAATGATTTACATTAGGATGATAATGCTTGTTTGACCTTTGAATTTATGAATGTATGTGTTAATTGATGTCATAATGTATTTACACACTTGTACTTGAAATACATGAAATACTTAGCTTCATGAATTTTTATTTTATTTTGTGAAATCTGAATTTTTTTTTTATTTTTGCAAAATGCCAGTAGGTTAGTATTATGTAAACTAACTGATGAAATATGTGTCCTTTTGTTTTCAGTATTGCAGTCCCTAATTACTAATTTGGGTCTCTTGTCAAATGTTAGCATCTCAGAAAGGCCTTTCTGGACTTTTCCGTCCAAAATAGAATGCTCTGTACTCCCACGCCCAAGCCTTTCAGTACCTCACACTGCTTAATCTTCTTCCTACCACATAAACACAAATCTGCACTTACATTATTTATTTTCAACCTGCTGGTAATGTGTCTTCTCTCAAAAGAAAATAATCTCTTTGCAAGTAGGGATTTTTCTGTCTATGCCCCCAATGCAGAGAAAAAATGTCTTGTATACTGTATGTGAATAATAAATATTTATTAAATGAATAACTGGTAATAACTGGTAATAACTGAATTGAAGAGCTGCTTATTCCAGTTTTTGAAAATGTAGTAATAATGATGGTGACTATGTAAATTGCTAGGATTTGGGAATTATTAGTATTGATACTGAGATGAGGACCCTCATTCATAAGCTATTTTTACCAGCACCACACACTACGGAGTCAGCTCACTGGCCAGTCTATTTTTAAATTTAGTATTATTTATTTAAGATAGAAGCCTATTTTAAAAATTACTGGGTCGAAGGTAACAAATATTCTAAAGTGACTAAACATTCATTTCAAAATTGCTTTTCAGGAAGATTATGCCAATTTACACTTCTACCAGTGATTCATTCTCGCTTTCAACTTTCAAACTTCTGTTCACAGTCTTCTGTTTCCACTAGTGTTGGCCTCTCCTGCTTTCCTTCTTTCACATGATGCTATTAGATCTGTCTTTCTTTACTACAAGCCACAATGCCCCTTGTTACAGAAAAAAAGATTTGAGGAAACAGCTTGAAGAGCCATTGTTATTTCCTTACGAGTTATCTATAAAATTTGTCATGGTAAATGACATTAAAGATTAAAAACAAAATTTACTGAAAAACCATCTATGTCTTCAAATATGCCTTTGGAAGCATAACTGTGAACAAATAAAACTAGATGCTTTTCATAGGATAAATTTGAAGTTTGTATTTTCGTCTAGTTTATATACTAGCAAATTATTTATTTATTTTTTTAGTAAGTCATGAAGTATTTCTATTTTGGATTATACCACAGTTTGATTTGCAGTTTCATTAAATAGTAGCAGATCTTTTTTCTTTTTAAAAAATTTTTATTGAATCAAAATTGATTATACATATTTTTGGGGTTCAACATTGAGATATGTTGATCAAATCAATATTACTAGCATATATATTGTTACAAATAGTAATTATTCTTTATGCCCCTTGTCCAATCTCTCCCCATCCCCCTGTCCCTCCCCCCTCCCCTCTAATTACCGTAGACTTCTTCTCTCTTTCTGAAAGAGTAATGGTTACTTTGTTGATTTATTACCTAGATGATCTGTCCAATGCTGAGAGGTGAGTTCAGGTGCCCCAATATTATCATAGAGCAGATGATAATATTGTCACTCTGAAATGGGCTTTGTGGAGAGAAATGTCCTCTTCTTTATACTAGAAAATTATTTTATGGTGATTTATATAATATCTAGCATTTTAAATTTTGCTAGTACATAAAGAAAACAATTCTCTTCATGTTTTGTTAACAAGTTGCTTGTCAAAACCTGTATATGAATATGACTATGGAGACAAGTTTTTTTTTTATCCTCCTTTTTTTTTTATACAGCTTTTATTTTTTTTGTGGCTAATTAACATGGAATGCTATGCATACATCTGAAAGGTAGCACCTTTAGCTCTGTAGGCTTTTATCCCAGACATCTGATAATAATTACTGCATAAACGAATTCATAACACATGGTAGTTAGAAGCAGTCTAATTGCAACAATTAATTTGTAGACTTACCTAATTAAATTCCCCTAGCCAGAATGTGTTGTCTGCATACATCAAAGTTTACAAAAGAGAAGAAACAGAGCAGAATAAAAAATGACACTGTCCCTAATAAGAGTCCCTCGAGGAACTTCTAAGGTTAAAATAAAAATCTATCAATGCTGAACAAGAAAACATGCAGTTCAGTTGAAATGATGGATGGTTCTGCTAACCTTCATGCAAACCGATCTTGACACATATTATTATTGAAATAGAAATGAGCATATCTTTGTCTGCCTTATTGCTTTTATAAAGTGGATGAAATGGTCTGGGAGGCTGAAAACTCTTTTTTATATTGTACTTGGGAACATTAAGATGATCCTGATCTCTTTCTTCCTCTTGAGACTTCTACACCTACTTGTTTATCTGCTTTCTTGCCTTCATGTAAGAACTGAGTAATTGCACAAGTGTGTGCTGAGGACAGAAAACCACTCAGCATACACCTTTGCTAGCAAAGAAGTGCTTGCCATGCCACTGAGGGACACAGGCAAATTCAAACAGCCATGTATGTGACACATGCAAGAGCAAATGACAATTATAATATTGTATTATTTTTAAAGAGAGGGAAAGAAAAAAATAGTGCAGATTAACTGGGAAATAGCACTATCAAAATTATTCAAAAGATTTTCATTAAACCTCTTTTCCCCACAAAGCCTTTGTTTTTATTTTTCTTTTTATTACCTACATTGGTAGCTAAGTCTTTTTTAAATCTCCTGCTATTTATGAACATGTAAGGAATTCATTTTCAACCTTGCATTACAGCCACAACATCTCAGAGCCCTTCCTAGACTCTAAGCGTCTGTCCAGACTGCTTCCCACCATTGCCTGCCTCCACTCCCGTCACCCTCTTCCCACTCCCCAGTTCTGCTGAATGATTGTCATCTGCTGTATAAATGCCCTGCCTTTCGTGAGCTGAGCCAATCCTGAGGACAGCAGACTGAGTATGAGGGGTCCCAGTTTTCATCTATACCCTATCAGTGGTAAGTGGTACTGATTTAGTTAGCAAATTTGGATGATGAATGGTTGACTATTAATGGATGATCAATCAGTAGAAGATCTTCCTGAAATCTTCAGCCTTTTCTTAGCATGCAGTTCATTGCCCCTGAGAAAATGCCTCTTGTGGAGTGGGAATGAATTTTCTTAGTAAGATACAGTATAAATTAATTTTCAAGGAGATCTAAACAGGGGTGTTATTAATAAAGAAAATATTATTTTAGAATTATTGGGATCAAGCCTTATTTTTAAGCACTGTAATATGTCTCTTATTCTATCCCAATCTATCTCTGGAAATGTAGGTAGGACTAAGTAGCAGATGAGATAGGATACTTGCAAGAGTTTCCTCATGTATGTATCTGTGGAGTGTACTATAAAGCAAATATATTTCACAGGGCCTAGTTCCCTGTAGTTTCAGGTTTAGCCTAACCTTCTGGAATCACATATAGAAATGTTAACCTTGCAAAAGACAGGAAACTTTCCCCAGACTAAAGTCTCTGTTGTAAGATATAGAATTGTTACACAGAAAGGTTGCTGACTCAAGGACAGACAAGTTATTTGATATGCAAAAATGCTGGCAAAATTGTTGTAGGGAAAGAGGATGTTTGCTAAGATCAAGCTTTTGTTGGATTGACTCGACCTTTTGCAGATTGATTATGGAATGTCACTTTGTTATTTTACTGATGTTACCAGCATCTACTATTAAAATATACTTAGTTATCACTCCACCTATGATCTTTTTCTGTAACTTCCTGGTCTGGAGAATAAATGTGGGAAGAGAACCCCAGTTTGTGGTTAATTTCCAAAAAGAAGGAATGCCACTCTCTTGAGGGTTCTGGGAAATTAACCCCTTCATGGCCTCTCACTGCTCGGAGGAAATGGGCTTCGAGCAATCTTTTTGTGGCTCTATCACCCAGGGGAAGAGAGGTGAAAAATCTCTGTGAGGCAAAGCAACATGTATCATAAAAATTCACCTTAAAATTTTAATACCAAATAAAAGGATAACACCAAGAGAACATTTACAAACTTTGGAGTAGAGTCATTTACAAGTAAATTTGTTGGTTTCAAATCTTTTATTGATACCATCTTTATACCTTTATTTTCTCTTCCATATTTTTAAACCAATAAGAGCCCTTTAAATGACAATTGAAACACTTCCCACAAGATTTTTAGAGTCTTCTTCCCATTCTGTCAAGGAAGGTATAGTTTCAACAATTGTTCTGCCTGGAAAGATTACCTTTGCTTAGACTGGACTCTACTTACGTTTCATACCCCATACAGAGTGATGATGTGGTGAGTAAAGGTGGGTGGAGGTAGGGTAAGAAAACCAGAAAATTCCTTCATTAATTTTTGTTGAAATATTAGTTCAACTTCACTATTTTATGTGTAAATTCTCAGGGAATTAGTTGTACTCAAATTCACATGCAGGTGTAATGTCATATCATGTAAGATACAGATGATTTTGAGCCTGTAAAATAATAGATTATTACCTCTCTCTGTTAAAGTAGAAAATTAGGAGCTTGCAATCCTCACACTTAGAAAATATCTAATTTATATATCTGAGTCAAATAAAATTGACTTCGAAATGTGTCTGCCAAAAGAAGGGTCAACAAATAGAATTTAGGTCAAAATAAAATAAAAGCAAATCCCATTTTCTGATGTGAGTTAAATTAGAAACTCTCAGAGTAATAGGATGAAAGAAAGATGAAGTTTTGGTAATAAAATTAAGCATGAAAATAACCTTCCTTTTTGACCTCTTTTGAATCATTGCATCCTTTGGCTTCCGTGGCACCATTCCCCTTGCTTTCTCCTTCTCAGTGAACTTTACTGGCTCATTCCCATTACTTGGATTTCTTCAGGGCTTTACCCCAGTCCCCTTCTCCTCTTGCTCTATCCCAGTGACTCTCCTCATGAGGTGCCTGAATCAGCGGCATCAATAAAACCTCACACTGTCAGAAATGCAAATTTCAGGCCCCACCCCAGGATTTCAAACCCTATTTACTAAATCAGAAACTGGTGCTGGAGCTCAGCAGCAATTCTGTCTTTGAGCAAATCATCCAGGTGATTGAGCATACACTCAAGTTTGAGAATCTCTACTCTCTTCTGAAACTTTCTCATCCTTTATTACTGGTGCAAGTGCAATGTGGGAGATTGTATTTTCCACAGATGGCCACAGACATATCTCTTGTCTCAAGAGCCCTTTGAGAGCCTTGCTATACCCCACCAGAAAGTGGAATCTACTCACCCTTCTCTTGAATCTGAGCAGTATTGTGACTTTCTTGTAATGAATAGTAAGCAGAGGAATTATGTTCGAGTATCTCCTGAGGATATCATAAAAGGTAATTAAGTTTTCTGTCCTGCTTGTTAGAACATCTGCATTTGGGTTCTTGAGCCATGAAGGAGGAAGTCTGACTTCCCTGAGGTTGTCATGCTGTGCAGAAGCCAGCAGCATAGAAAGGCACCGTGAAGGCTCTCTGCTGCTGTCTGCGTGCCTGCACTTCAAGCCCTCCATGGTTAGGCACCAGACACGTGAGTGCATGGGGCTGATGATAACAGCCCCATTTATCGAGTCACCCTCCTGCCTTCAGGTTCTTCTAGCTGTGGCCTGAACATGATGGAACAGAAGCAAGCCATCTCTGCTGTGCTTTTCTCTATTCATGACTCATAGACTTTATAATGAATGCAATAAAATGATTCATTCTTTCCCATGAAGTTTGAGGTGGTTTATTACATAGCTATAGCAAAAGGAACATAGTGATGTCCAAATTTATATCTCCTTTTCAATCTTCTATCTGAGGTCCAGGCATAGAAATTCAACTACCTACCAAACAACTCCACTTGAAAGTTCATAGGCAAGTCAAAGTCCAGAGAAAAAGGAGAAAAAAAGACAGAATTTGATGTTAGAAAATATTTTAAAACCCTCAAGAACCAGTATAATCAATTAATAAAATTCAAAGACTTGTCCTTTGCGGGAAAAATCTACAAATAGATAAATCTCAAGCAAATCTAACTTTTATCAAACAAGAAAGCAAAAATTTATAAAATGGGAAAGTTTAAATAGCTCTTTAAGAAGGTGGAATTTTAAAAAAATAAGAGACTTCTTTACATCACTCTATGTAAATAAATAGTCTGGTGCCTATATGAAAATCTATATGAAATGTTTAACTTTCTGGAAAAATGCAGAATACTGAAATTGACTCTGCTGAAAAACATCTCTGTGGGGCTTTTTCTTACTTTCAAAATCAAAACTAATATTTTTAATATAGTGTTATCTACTGAATGTTTGTGTTCCCTGAAATTCATATGTTGAAACCCCAAACTCCAATGTGATGGTATTAGGAGGCAGGGACTTTGGGAGGTAATTAGGTCATGAGGGTGGAGTCTTCACAAATGGGGTTAGTGCCCTTAGACGTAGAGACATGAGCTTGCTTCCTCTCCCTGCTCTCGGCCATGTGAGGATACGAGAAGATGGCCATCTGCAAACCAGAAAGTGGGCCCTCACCAGAACCAAACCTGTGGCAACTTGATCTTAGGCTTCCCAGCTTCCAGAACTATGAGAAATAAATTTTTGCTGTGTAAGCCATTCAGCCTGTGGTAATTTGTTACAGCAGCCTGAACCGACTATGGCACATGGCCCATATGTCCGTGAATGGTCTGGTGTTGACTGCCTTTCTAACTTCATCTATCGGCCCCTCTTCACTTTCTGAAATCTAGTCATAGTCAATGTATTTTTAGTTTCTTGAATCCACTGTATTCTCTTGGTCCTCAAGGCCTTTGCTCTTATCTTTTCCTAGAATGTTCTTTCCTCCATTGTCTTGATTAATTTGTATATATTCTTCAGATTTTAGGTACAATATCATCTTTCCAGGAATTCCTTCCGTGACTCCCATAATTGGGTCAGACCCTCACCCATCCCCAGACATCACTGTCCCAGCACTGCATAATTTCCTTCACAGCACATATGGCAGTACATGATTTATTTGTTCACTGTCAGCTGTGTTTCCTGACAGCAAAAAAGTATTTTGAGTCATTCCTCACCAGAACTTCAATACTAGTGCAATAGTTAACATGTAGTAAGCACCCTGAAATATTTGTAGAATGAATGAATTGATGAATCCCCAGGAAAACTGAGACAGGTATGATGCAGCCCAAAATATACTGCACTTAGGCAAATGCAATTTGAGTCCCTTCCTCATTGTACTCTAACCATGGATATTCACTCTCAGAGTTTTATTTTATTTTATTTTTTAATTTAATTTGATTTAATTTTACTTTTCAAAATACATTGTACTTGATTTTCATGCCCCTTTACCCATTCCTCTCCCCCCTACCCCCAACCCCACATCATATCTGGGCACTTGGCTTAAATAGTTCAAGGAATTTTTGTGGTTATTCTGTCTTCTTCCCCCCACCCTTTATTTGTTTGTGTGTTTATTTATTTATTAATTTTTAGCTCCCACAAATAAGTGAGAACATATGGTATTTCTTTCTTTTCCTGACTTGTTTCACTTAATATAATTTTCTCTAAGTCCATCCATGTTGTTGTGAATGGTAGTATTTCATCCTTTTTTATAGCAGAGTAGTATTCCATTGTGTAGATGTACCACAGTTTCCTCATCCACTCATCAGATGATGGACATTAGGGCTGGTTACAGCTCTTGGCTATTGTATATAGAGCTGCAATAAACATTGGAGTACAGGTATCCCTTCAGCATGATGATTCCCATTCCTCTGGGTATATTCCCAGCAGTGGGATTGCTGGGTCATATGATAGATCTATCTGTAATTGTTTGAGGAACCTCCATATCATTTTCCATAAAGGCTGCACCATTTTGCAGCCCCACCAACAGTGGATAAGAGTTCCTTTTTCTCTGCAAATTCTCCAGCACTTATCGTTCTCAGTCTTTTGGATGTTAGCCATGCTAACTGGGGTGAGATGGTATCTCAGTGTGGCTTTGATTTGCATTTTCCAGATGTTGAGTGATGTTGAGCACTTTTTCATGTGTCTGTTGGCCATTTGTATATCTTCCTTTGAGAAATGTCTGTTCAGCTCCTTTGCCCATTTTTTAATTGGGTTATTTGTTTTTTTGTTGTTGTAAAGTTGTTTGAGTTCCTTGTATATTCTGGATATTAATCCTTTGTCAGATGTATATTTAGCAAATATTTTCTCCCACTCTGTTGGTTGTTCTTTTACTCTGTTGATTGTTTCTTTTGCTGTGCAGAAGCTTTTTAGTTTGATATAATCCCATTTGTTTATTTTACCTTTAGTTCCCTGTGCTTTTGGGTCCTATTCATGAATCTCAGAGTTTAATTTTAATGTAAAGGAATAATGTATGTTTAGTTTGCAAATTTTAGAGCAACATACAAAAAAAGATGCTATTGTTTTTAACAATTTTGAAGTGTTCTTGATATCTTTGCTTTATAGAATCAGGTGAAATGTATACATTTTAATGACACTATATAATGCAAAAGTTTGCAGGTATCTGGCATTTCAGGGTGAAGCAGTGGAAATACTACAGACTCCTATCTGAACCCAGGCTCTGTCACTCAGACAATTTGTGACCTCAGGACTCCAAGTAACATGCTGGAGCCTCAGGTGCCTCATCTAGAAAGGAGAGCAACAGCTACCCCATGGAAAGGGTGGAGGTTTAGCACAAATGGACAACAATGAAAGTTCCTTTCCTCTTCACACTTTAAGACTGTTGCCTTGAGATATAAAGACCAGTTCCAATGATTTTTCTACTGTCCACTGATTTTCTACAGCAAACAACAAGTAATTATATTGCCTACATTGGCTTACAATATTTGTCTTTCATCATGTCAAAGGGATACCTGTATTCCCATATTTATTGCAGCACTATTTACAATACCCAAGAGTTGAAAGCAGCCTAAATGCCCATCATCAGATGAGTGGATAAGGAAAATGTGGTATATCTACACAATGGAATACTACTCTGCTGTAAAAAAGAATGATATTCTGCCATTTGCGGCAACATAGATGGACTTTGAGAAAATTATGCTAAGTGAAATAAGCCTGACACAGAAAGAGAAATGTCTTTCTTCTTTTTCTATCCAAATGTCTTGGCAGAGCTTGCCTCTCTACCACCCCCACCTTTTTACTCACCACTGGTGCCTGTTTAGAAAGGAAAAATTGTTTTGGTGATATTTAAAAATCTATTTTAGAGCAGAAATGATTGGCAACATTGAGAGTTTATCATAAACCCAGTACCACGTTTGAGGTTGGTTTAATCTCTATTGTTTAGTAGCAACCTCAGACAGTAGGTCTCTTTAGAGAAAAATCTCCTCATAGAAACTTTATAAATATTGTGGCTCTACTGGTGGCAAATTGTGAATTGATCTTTGGGGATGACAACACACAGATTTCAATGTGACATATCTAAGTACAACATCACATGCCAGTGTTATGTGTTTCTTATGAAGAAAAGAGCAAACATTAACTGTAAGGTGACTAATGGAGATCGTCTCAGATCCATAAAGGGGAATTGGACCAAGAGTCTTTGAGAACATTAGCATAATACTTTAACATACACACTCACAGAAATACTCTGAAATAGGCTAGACTAATTTGGGAGTCTAGTGCATTCTTTTTCTAAAAAATCTCACATCACTCTTCTACCCCCACAACAAAGCTAGAACAAATGGTTCTGGAGTAGCACTAGGAAATCCCTAAATTCCTGCCATCAAAACAGATGGGGCTGCCAAGGCTACCCTTGTACACTGGCTATCATTTCCATGCCCAGAGCTGAGGGCTGGGGCAGTAATTTCTGCCAGCTCACCTGCAGGCCACAATAGGAAGAGAAGTAGCAGAGAGTGAGTAAACCAGTCCAAGCACTTCAGGCTTATCTGTGCTTAAAATTGGATCAGCCATTTGGACGTGGCTGGCTTTACTTTGTCATTTTGTTTTGCTATCGAATGAGCAAATACTCAATGCACATATTAGGTGTGAACTTGCACATACAAGAGGACCTATTTCTCAGGGCCTCCTTGTCTCTCAGGGAAGGATGCTGGGTTTTCCATGGTCTGGGGAACGTACATGGGAAGAAGAGTTCACCTGCTCAAAAGAGTCAAGACCTGTTTAGAACAATTTTAGAATGAAGAAGATAATTCCCCAGATCTACATCACCTCCCCTCACCTGGACTGAACATCTGGGTTCTGGGTTTGTTATTTCCTGCCTTGCCTTCAATACAAACTTGTGCAATGGATTTTTTCTCCATCATCAGACCAACCCAAAGTTTCAGTGCCGCAGGCCTGGCCACAGTCATAACCCAAGGAAAAAAGAATTTTCCATGGATTATGAGTGGAGCAGACATGCAAAGGGGGTAAAAAGAGGGTTTGGGAGATGTTAATCCATGATCCATTACACGTGATAAAAGGACTTTTTAGGAAGTCCCTCTCCATTAGGCTTCAAGAACTGTTGGAAATAAATATAGAGTAGATGAAAGCATACAATTCCAGAGCATGTGTGCTTTGACTAGAAGAAGGAGAAAAGGCAATATAGTCAATAGAAAGTCCGCTACTCTGCCCCTCCACGGGCCTTCTTTTTCAGGAAGGCACCAGCTAGTTTTCCCATTTAAGTGGCTGCTTGGTTAGGACAGCATCTGAATGTTAATGTTTTCTTTATTCAGAAAATCTTAGATATTCACCAACCGGTGGCATCTTGCTTTTTCTTTTTACAAACGCCCTTTCGGCAACAGCTATGCACAACATTTATTAATCCATCTATTCTATTCAGACACATTTGAAGCCAGTATATCCTTTCCTCTTCCCGTTTAAATGAAAAGAAACCAGAATTGAAAAGAAATCTTTTATGTCAGTACCTTTCCCTCAAATGTGAGAGCTAGGCTTGAAGTAGCTTTACTGCCACTCATAACTTCTTGTGCAGTTGTTGAGTAGGTTTTCTTACAAAGCGAGGCAATGTATTTTGCTTTTAGAGAATAAAGAAAGATTTTGAAAAATACCATTCATCAAGTAGACTCTACTAGCACGGTGGTCAGTTTCATTAAATGGTATGAATACCTCTATTACACGCCAGAAGCATTCGCTCTCCTTTCAGAGACACATTGAAAATAATTTGATGTCAATTTCCATGGTGACAGAAGACAAGATCGTTACTTAGAACCATAATAAGTACATATATCTGAGTTATTGTTAAACGCTGAATTGGTCCCTTTGTGTCAAGAGTTTTCTGGTTTTTGTTATTATTGTTTGATTATCAGAGAAGAAGAAATGCTTTTTAAAAAAAAATAAATAAAAGTAGGACAATTAATGAATTGCATCCTTCTTGTTGGCCAATCACTTTTTCTTTTTTTTCATGAGACAATGTTTTAAAAGAAGAAGCCCAATTTGGCTTTTGTGAAGATTTTAATAATAGAACTTGTTTTGGATGGAAAGGGTTTTATACAAGGTGTG
Source organism: Galeopterus variegatus (assembly GCF_000696425.1). Lineage (NCBI taxonomy): Eukaryota > Metazoa > Chordata > Mammalia > Dermoptera > Cynocephalidae > Galeopterus > Galeopterus variegatus. The sequence continues at coordinate 126,061 of NW_007726618.1, read as the reverse complement.
AATTCCTAAGATTCCCTTTATAATGCCACGTGCTACCTGAACATATTTTTTATTGTTTATGAGGCAGGGAAACTATTGGATAAGTACTACATTTGTATATTTTCCTGGCTTTCTTGTCTTCCACTGTTTGTCCCTACTTAATATCACATGTTAAATCTGTACAAGAATGAGCATGTTCATTGCTATCATTGGCACAGTAATTTTTGAGAGAGGTAATTAAGCTGGTTTGCTTTCCCTGAGTTCCAGTATCACACCAACAATTGTCAGACAGAGCCCTCCCAATCCAGGTAGGATCTGTATCATGTTTTAAAGAACTTTTAGAGAGTCAGGACTTCAAAAAAGAGACATAGAATTATTTGAACATGAATGAGCTCACACTATAAGTTTACTGTCTATTTTACCTTATTAAATACAATAAGCTCAAATAATATACCTGCACTGGTCAAGATAAGTCCCAATTACTCTACATGAAGTAAATCACGAAGACCCTGAAGCCTGGAGCCAGATGTTTCTAATGTGCTTGTTTCCATTCTAGTTCTGTTCAGGTTCTCCGTTTTCATTATTCTGTTACTATACCCTCTCTGCTTGCAAACACACAAGTTTCTATAAAAGTGGCTCTTGTTTATATCAGGACTTGTGCTACTATTTGCAGAAATTCATTAATCTCCATCCCTGCAACAGTCTCTTTTTCACCTGTGTGTCTGAGGAATTTCAACTTTGTTCTATTCTCCTTCCCAACATTGCCAGACTTGGTTGCCGAGAAAGCTCTAGAGATGGCTTTCCCTTTGCTTGCCACCAGCCCTTTTGCAACTTAACTGTAGTTAACTGAAGAGATTTCTTTGTATTCATATTTTCTCCAAGATGGGCATGATTCAGAAATGACTGTAAAATCAAAGACAGATTATGTTCTCCTGGTCATGTCTGGCTCTGGGACTTCCTTCCTTCCCCTTAATTACCCCAGGTAATGGATTATTTTACTATTTAAGCAGCTGATTTTGTTCCATGTTATAATAAGTGGAGCATGGATGGAATCAGATCTTTCCTTGATTTATACACACACACACACACTCACACACACACACAGAAGAGCACATTTTACTAAAGACTTAGAAGATGGAGGAAGTTTACATTACAGAAATTCTAAAACTTGAAATGTTATTAGATATTCTTTTTAAAAGTTCTTAACTACATTACCACTTGAGATTATTTCCTTATATCTCATTTATTTTCTATTTCCTCTCTCTCTCTCTCTCTCTCTCTCTCTCTCTCTCTCCCCTCTTCTCATCTCTCTTCCCCAATTTTCCCAGATTTTTCCCCTCCAAATTCTTCTCGGTCTATTTGCAGAACAATTTGATTGTTCCTTTACTTCTACTCTGAAACTCAGTCCCAGTCTCCCCCAAACCCTCTGCAGGCTTCATGTGAATGCAAAGGTCATTGATTCCATTAAGAGGGCAGAGCAAGACAACCAGCTAGAAGGATACATTGCTCGTCTCTCCCACAGAGATGGAGAATACATTGAATCTACACCTACACTTGGATGAGGAAAACAAAAGGAGAAAGTTGTAACGCATTGAGGCAGGAGCAGAGACGTTGGTGACTGCAGATACTCAGAACAGTTACAAAGAGAATGGAAGAAAATTCTCATCTACCACCACCCTATCCCCCAACCTAGAATGGCAGAGATTCAGGAGGAGTTTCTGCCAGTGGGAAGGTGAGCAGGCCAGTGGGACAGCCGACTTGGAAGTCTGCACTACACTTGCAGCCATGAGCTCAGTGTCGGGAACTGCTGCAGGCATGCACAGCAGCATAGGTCTTGGGAGGGACACACAAGGAGTTGCTCCCACTCCCTGGGTCCCAGATTGCTGCAATAATTTTGGGACTGGGATTGATTCCAACACCCTCTATTTGACTTTGGCCCTGCACCCTGGGAATAGACAGTCCAGTGAAGTGAGGGTACCACCCTCCTTCAGACCCTGAAAACAGCCTATTCAGGTCCTTTACCCATAGCTAGTGACTCTGCCTACATTTCACATACAAAACTGCTTTCATAGCTGGGCCCCAGGCTACTATAGTGATTGCAGATTTGAGATAAGCCCCAACACCTGAAAACACCTCTGTCTGGCCCCAGCAGTGTTCCCACTTCCGTGAGCCTACATCATTGAACCAGGTTGTGCACACAGGGTGACCAGATGGCAACCTGTATTCTGGGAACAGGCAGTCAAGTGCAGTGGGGATGCCACCCTCAGGATGGAGGGGGTCAGTGTGCACACTTTACAGAGTCAGAAAGCCACTTAATTGGGGCAACCCCACCTTCTTTGCTGAGTCACCCTTGCAATTCTTGCCCACATGAAAGAGGTAGTGGAGAACTCGTATGCCTCTCTCTGGCACAGACACAGGCCTGCAGCACCAATGAGCCCACCCAGGACTGCCTCCCATAGCAAGAGGACTTCAGAGGGATATAGCATCTGTCTTGGGGGCATAGCATCCCACCCCCAGCCACAGCAACCTCGTGTGTGGAGCAGCCAGCCGCAGCTGAGGAGATCCAGAATGTCCCAGCATCAAACTTAGGGGCCTGTCCACAACTGCAGCAGCTTTGCCCAGAGTAGCCACTCCAGCTGAACAGCTACAGCGGGCCCCTGCTTCCCCTTTGGGGATGAATGGTCCCATCCAAAACTGCTAACACCTTACTTGGAGTGCCCCACTTCAACAGTAGTGCTCCCGACCATCCCAGTGTCCCTCCTAAGAGTACAGGGCCCCACACACAAATCTAGAGACCCCACTCAGTGTCACCCACTTCAACAGTGAAGTTACACAGTGCCCCAAAGCCTCCCTTAGGGGTTCAGGGCTCTGCTCAGTGACACAGCAACACCACTGAATCACCTATTCTAGCTGAGGGGTTGCTAAGCACTCCATTATCCCCCTCAAAGCCTAAAATCATAATCTTGACCCCCCAGAAACCCCACATAGGGTGGTTCATTTAAGCTGAGGAACTTAAGATCACACGAGTGTACCTATCAGGGTCTCAGGACACTAGCCAGAGTGCCAGTGAGTCCACTCAGGGTCACTCACCTCAGCCAAGGAGTGATAGTGCATCCAGGTGCTTCTCCCAAGAGCTCAATATCTCACCCATGATCTCAACAACACAACCCAATGTCATATACTTCAGCAAGGACGTACTTGCTGTACCAGTGCCTGGACCATGGAGACTCTTACAGACAACTCCAATACTGAACATGGTTGAAGTAACTACACAGAGACAACACTACTGCATCTGTCCCAAACCAAAACTAAAACACTCTATCCAATGTTCAATATAAAACACATCCACAGGAGGGAGGATCTCTCCTCAAAAGCCACTCCTGAGTATTAGAAGAACCAACTGCTCAACCAGATGCCAGGACATCACTGTAGAAGACACTAGAAATATGAAAAATCAAGAAAATATGGCACCCCCAAAGGAATACAACAATTCTTTAATAACAAACCCCAAACAACAGGAAACCTATGAAATGACTAAAAAGAAACTAAAAGCAAAAATCTTAAGAAAACTCAATGAGACACAGGAAAACTCAGACAACACATGAAGTGAGAAAAACAATATAGGACCTTAACGAGGAACTTTACAAAGAGATACCTTAAAAAAGAATGTAGCAGATCTCTTAGAACTGAAGGATTCATTCAACAAAATAAATAAAACAGATAAGCTCTTAAGCAACAAGCTAGAGCAAGCAGATGAAAGAATTTCTGATCATGAAAGGAGGCTTTTTGAAATAACCCAGGTGGAAAAAAAAGAAAAGAAAAGAAAAAAGAATTTTAAAAATTAAGAAAACTGCAAGAGCTGTCAGACAACCATAAGTGAACAAATATCCAAATTATGGGTGTTCCAGAAGAGAAGAACAGAAAAGAAATTGAAAACCTTTTCAATGAAATAATAGGTGAACATCCCAGGTATTGGGAGAGATGTTGACTTCCAGATCTAAGATACTCTAAGATCCCCAGTCAGACTCAGTCCAAAAAGGTTCTATTTGAGACACATTGTAATCAAAGTGTCAAAAGTAAAAAAACAAGAAAACCCTAAAAATAGTAAGAGAAAGCATCAAGTCACTTATAACAGAGTCCCCATCAGAATAACACCAGATTTCTCTGCAGAAACCTTATGGACAAGGAGACAATGGGATGATATATTCAAAGTACTAAAAGAAAAAAAAAAAACAAAACAAAACTGCCAGCCAGGAATACTATGCCCAGCAAGGCTATCCTGCAGAAATGAAGGAGAAGTAGAGTATGTCCCAGGCAAACAAAAACTATGGGAGTTCAACAACACACATCTAACCCTACAAGAAATCCTCAAGAGAGTCCTGCATTTGGAATCTAGAAAATGATAATCACCACCATGAATAGACAGAAAAGAAACAAAGCCTACTGGTTGAGTAGTTATGCAAATGAGAAAGAGAAAGAAACTATATCTTACCACTACAAAGAAACAACAAACAGAGAAGCCTTACAATAAAAGGAAAAGAAGGAACAAAAGACACATTAAAAAAACATACAAAAATCAATGAAATGCCAGAAATAAGACCATACCTTCTCGCAATAACCCTAAATGTAAACAGGTTGAATTTCCCACTCAAAAGATATAGTCTGGCTGAACAGATTAAAAAATTAGACCCAACTATATGCTACCTACAAGAAACTCAGTTCCCCTGTAAAGACTCATACAGACTAATACTGAAGGGAAGGATAAAGTAATACCATGAAAATAGAAACCAAAAACGAGCAGGAAAAGTTACTATTATATCACATAAAATAGAATTTAAGCCAAAAACTATGAAAATAGAACAACAACAACAAAAAAGATCTTTACATAATGATAAAGCTATCTATCCAGCAAGAAGATATAACCATCCTAAATATGTACTAACCAAACATCAGACCTCCCAGATATATAAAGCAAATACTATTAGACCTACAGAGAGAGATAGACACTAATACAATAATAGTTGGGGACCTCAACAATTCTCTCTCCACACTGGACAGATCATTTAGGCAACAAATCAACAGAAAAACAGAGTATTTAAATTACACTTTAGACCAATTGGACTTGGCAAATATCTACAGAACATTTCATCCCAAAACTACAGAATATACATCAGCACATGGAGCATTCTCCAGTACAGATCACATGTTAGGTCACAAATCAGGTCTCAACAACTCAAAAAAATGAATTCATTTCAAGTACATTTTCAGACCACAAAGGATTGAAACTAGAAATTAATAACGTGAAACTCTGTAACCTATACAAATACGTGGAAATTAAACAAATTGCTCCTGAATGACCCATGGGTCAAAGAAGAAATTAAACAGGAAATCAAAAAATTTCTTGAAACTAATAAAAATAAAGGGACATCACACCCAAAACTATGGGAAACTTCAAAAGCAGTACTAAGAGGGAAGTTTATTGCAGTAAATGCTTACATCAAAAGAATAGAAAGATTTTAAATAAACAGCCTAATGTTAAGCCTCAAGAAACTACGTAAACAAGAAAAATTCAATTCCAAAATTAGTAGATGGAAAGAAATAATTAAGATCAGAGCAAAACTAAATAAAATAATAATAATAATAAAAAGAAACCAAAAAAGTGATACAAAAGATCAATGTAACAAAAAGTTATTTTTTTCAGATTAACAAAATAGACAAACCATTAGCCGGATTAACTAAAAAAGGAAGAGAGAAGACCCAGATTTAAAAAATCAGAAATGAAGAAAGAGACATAACAACTAAGAACAAAGAAATACAAAGAATCAATAGAGACTGTTATGAACAACTCTATGCCAACAAATTTGAAAATCTGGAGGAAATGGACACATTTCTGGACACACACAAGCTACCAAAACTGAATCAAGAACAAACAGAAAATCTGAACAGACCAAGAACAAACAACGAGATTGAAGCAGTAATCAGCAGTTTCCCAACAAGGGAAAGCCCAGGACCAGATGACTTCACTGCTGAATTCTACCAAATTTAAGGAAGAACTAATACCAATTGGTTTCAAATTATTCCAAAAAAATTGAAACAGATGACATTCATCCAGATACCACAGTCAGACAAAGACACAACAAAAAAAGAAAACTTCAGGCAAATATCTTTGATGAACACAGACACAAAAATGCTCAACAAAAAATAAGCAAAGAGAATACAACAACACATCAAAAAGATGATACACTGATCAAGTGAGGTTCATCCCAGGATGCAAGGATGGTACAAAATACTCAAATCAATAAATATGACACATCAACAATATCAAGGATGAAAACCACTTGAAAAAGCATTTGACAAAATTCAACATCCTTTTATGGTAAAGACTCTCAACAAATTAGATTTAAAAGGAAACTATCTCAACATAATAAAGCCATATATGACAAACCCACCACCAAAATCACACCGAGAAGCTTCAGCTTTTGCCCAAGATAAGGAATACGACAAGGATGCCCATTCTCACCACTCCTATTTAATATAGTATTGGAAGTACTAGCCAGAGTAATTAGTCAAGAGAAAGAAATAAAGGGCATCCAGACTGGAAAAGACCAAGTCAAATTGTCCCTGTTTATAGATAGCAAGATCCAATATATAGAAAAACTTAAAGACTCTCCCCCCAAAACTCTTAGAACTGATAAACAATCAGTAAAGTTGTAAGATACCAAATAAATATACAAAAATCAATAGTGTTTTTAAACACCAGCAACAAACTAGCTGAAAAATAAATCAAGACAGCAAGACTATTTACAATAGCTGTCAGTAAAATAAAATATCTAGGAATAAATTTAACCAAGGAGGTGAAAGATCAGTACATTGAGATCTACAAAATACTGCTGAAAGAAATTAAAGAGGATACAGAAAGATGGAAAGACATTCCATGATCTTGGATTAGAAGAACTAATGTTGTGAAAATGTCCATACTACCCAAAACAATCTACAGACTCAATGCAGTCCCCATCAAAATACCAAAGACATTCTTCACAGAAATAGAAAACACAATCCTAGCATTCATATGGAACAATAAAAGACCCTGAATAGCCAAAGTGATCCTGAGCAAAAAATAAATAAAGCTACAGACATAATACTACCTGACTTCTAATTATACTACAAAGCAATAGTAACCAAAACATCATGCTACTGGTATAAAAACAGACACATGGCCCAATGGAACAGAATAGAGAACCCAGAAATCAACCCACAGACTTACAGCCAACTGATCTTTGACATTTGGGAAAGGACAGCCTCTTCAATAAATGGTGTGGGGAAAGCTGGATATTCATTTGTAGAAGAAAGTACACTTGTACCTCTTTCCATAAACCAAAATCAACTTAAAATGGATTAAAGACTGAAATATTAGACCTGAAACTATAAAACTCCTATAAACAAAACATAGGGAAAACACTTCAGGAAAAGGACTGGGCAAAGACTTTAGAATAAGACCTCAAAAGTATATGCAACAAAAGAAAAACTAAACAAATGGGATTACATCAAACTAAAAAGCTTCTGCACAGCAAAGGAAATAATCAACGGTGAATAAACAACCTACAGAATGGGAGAAAATATCTGCAAACTATACATCTGACAAGCGATTAATATCCACAATATACAAGGAACTCAAACAATAGTTGAGAAAAACCAAAAAATACAATTAAAATGGGCAAAGTAGTTGAATTGCCATTTCTCAAAAGAAGAAATACAAATGACCAACAGGTACATGAAAAACTGCTCAACATTACTAAGCATCAGGGAAATGCAAATCAAAATCACACTGAGATATCATCTCACCCCAGTTAGACAGGCTATTTTCAAAAGGACAGCAAATGACAAATGCTGGAGAGGATGCAGAGAAAAGGGAACCCTCCTACATGTTGCTGGGACTGTAAATTAGTGCACCCATTATGGAAAACAGTGTGAAGTTTCCTCAAACAACTACAGGCAGGATCCACCAATCCCACTGCTGAGTATATACCCAATAGAATGAAAATCATCATATTGAAGGGATACCTGCACTGGCACGTTTATCACAGCTCTATTTATGATAGCCAGGAGTTGGAACCAACCTAACCATCCATCAACAAATACCTGGATAAAGAAATGTGGTATATCTATACAATGGAATACTACTCAGCCATAAAAAAACAAATGAAATTCTGCCATTTGCAACCATACTGATGAGCTTGGAGAAAATTATGTTAAGTAAAATAAGCCAGACACAAAAGAGAAATACCACATGTCCTCACTCATAAGTGGAAGCTAAAAAATAATTTCGTTAATTAAAATGAAAGAAAGGGGGAGAGAGAGAAAGAAAAAATATGAAAGAAAGAAACAAACAAATAAAAGAAACAACAATCACAATATTATGTTGAACTTTCTGAAAGAGAGATCAGAACTGTTGTCACTAGAGGTGGGAAAAGGAAAATAGGAGGGGGGTTAGTGAGAAACTGGTTAATGGACCCAAAACTGATTACATTTGTAGTGATTAATATGCTAATTATCCTGATAAGATCATCACACACTGTAAACAGGTCTTAATATTCAACTGTGTCCCTCACAATTATGTGTAATCAATTTTGTTTCAATTACAAATAAAAAATAGTAGCACAGAGACCTGGCAAAGAACCTGAAATTTTATTTAATAGTATGTAGCTATAATTTTATATCTAATTTTCACCTCCATTATACTCATTATAGTCTCATTAGAGTTTACATTGAACTAACTACATCTGTATAATTGTATTCAATTTGTGGCATTTTATTTGGAAAAGAACTTGACTAGCATGGAGTTAGAGGAAGAGAGAATCCTTAAAAATTGAATATAAAAAGCTATTATAATAATTAGTATATATTAGTATAGAAAAAACGAACTGAGCAAATGGGAAAAATTACTATAGCCATTACTTATTAGAAATATTTCTATAGAAAGTACTTACTGTACTACCGCTTTTTAAAGTGTTGGGAAATGTGAACCACATTTGTTAACCTTATAGTGACATACACTGTTCAGTGGTACTTTTGTTACAATGAACTCAGATAGGGCTTTCATTCTAAAAAACTGACTGATTGCAAATAAGAATAAAATCTTAAAGTGAGAGCAGAGTTTATCCACATCTGCACCACACCCCAAAGTTAGATGAAATTCTTCATCAATAACATAAACTCTTCCTTGAAAGACGTGAACACAAAATACCTCCTATGAATTTTGTGCTCCACTCTTTAGGACAAGCAGCTACTGAAGCTCATCCAAACAGCATGCCATGAAAGAGAACATGACTGGGCCTTCCAGAGTGTGGCCGGTTATGTAACACGGATTCTCCTAGTTGGATATTTGATGACATGATCATGGGTCCAATTTCATAATTATCCCAAGAGAAATGCCGATCAGCATTTAATTTATTTTAGGAAAGGGAAGGTAATCCAGTGTGTGCCTCAGGCCTTTGCCAAGGCTTCTGTGAGAGGCCAAATTGCTTCAGCCAGCTGTTTTGACCTTCCAAAGCATTTTGAGCTCTGGGTTGGTTAAATTTGATCACAGATTATTACCTCTGGCAGAAATGAGCAGAAACAGACATGACCTCAGGGTGGGTTTACTCCTAATGACATCAGAGGTTGCAGAAGTGCAAGTCTATTTCATTGTTGGATCACTAACAGAATCCAGGTAACTCCGAAATCCCTCTCTTTGTAACGCAGCACTTCTATTTATTTACCCATATTACCATTTTTAAAAATTTTTGTCAAGATTCTTTCACAACATGAAAAGCAGACTTAGATAGTTTTGTAAAAATCAATTTCTTTGGACACATACTGCCTCTCCACTTACTCATGCTGTCTATATCTCATTAATGACCAATACTCGTCAATGAATTACTCTGAATATGGTTGGAGAGGATAAGTAGAGAATTCGACATTTGTTAAACAATTTTAAATCTCTCTAAAATCAAAGACAATAAGCTTTTAAATAGGGCGAGTTGTACTTTTATTAGAAATTCCTGTCCAAGATACTTTTGGGAAATGCCTGGGATACATTCACTTATTTGAAAACTATTCATTGAGTTTCCACCATGTATCAGACAATTTTTTAGGTAGTAGGAATACCGTGATAAATTAAGCAGATGGATTCCAGTCTTTATGGAGCTAATTATTTCTGGGGGAGTCAGTCAAAAAACAGATTAAAAGACAGACAAAAAATGGTCAGGTCTATTAAGTGCTATGAAGGAAGCAAACAAGGGGCTGAGCGGAAAAACAGATGCCACTTTGGGGATGTTTCCAAATGGGGGATGTTAGCCTTGAAACCCAAAGGAAAAAAAGAAGGAGGGAGACAAGAGCAATTTATGCAGAGATAAAGCATAAGCAAAAGTCCTGAGGTGGGATGACACAAAATGAGCTAGCAGGAGATTGGAACAAGATGAAATTGGAGATAAAGACTGAGGTCAAGGCATGCATAGATTTATAGACTAAAGCAAGAAGTCTGAATCATATTCTAAATACGTTAAGTCCAATGAAGGGATTTTTTTTTTTTTTTAATTTGACCCAATTTTTGTTTTAAAAATGTTATTTTTCCTACTTGCGAGTAGAAAAGTTTGGAGGGGATAGAAGGGGAAAAGAAAGTAAGTGGAGAGACCAGTCAAAACACAGTTGCAAGAATACAGGAAAGAGGATTTAGTGAAGTGACTTAAGAGGGTGGCTGTGGGAACAGAGAGGAGCAAACTATTTGGTCATATTGTGGAGGTTGAATGTTGAGCAATGGCTGATAGATTAGACATAGGGGGCAATAAAGAATAAAGACAACTGTAGGTGTCTGCTGAAATAGTGTGGAGGAAAACGGAAATAAGACAAAAAGACCTGTACCTTATTTTGGCTGTAAGCTACAATCGTGCATATTCATTTCTCAGGCATTGAGGCCAACACTTGGTTCTATATAGGCAAGAATCCGATAAAGAGTGTCTTTCCTGTGAGGACTGGAAAGCAAAGCTTTCGGGAACATTTGTTTTATTTTAAGTGATGATAAAGACTCCTTGACCTAACTTTATTTGGGCTCCTCTAAGCCCTCTGGACTCTGACCTTTGGCTCTGTCCTTGGTCCATTAAGTCCTGTTTCAGCAGGAATCTTGTCATTTGCTACCCTCGATATCTTGTCTCCTGGCCTGCCTTCAGCAAGAATCCTTTTGAGTAGCCAGTCTAGCAAGAATTCCCTTTGCCTTGATGTTTCCTCTTAGAAATTTTCCATCCACTGACACCACCACCCCCAACCGCCTCTCCACCCTGCTCCGTGGCTATAAATCTCCACCTGTCTTTGCTGTACTCACAGTTACTTCTGGTGCCTCTCCCTTACTGGTAAACCTCCATTGCAATAGCCCCCTTGAAAAAGGTCTGCTTTACCTGTCTTTAGCAATTGTCATGAATATTTTTTTGTTTCTTTAATGTGCAGAGAAACAAAAATAAAAGAAAGCAGTCTGGGAAAAATGAGAAATGATAGCAAGAGCTAACAGTTTGGAAAAATAGAAGTGAATGGCTAAATTTAAATGGCAGGAGAAGAGCTGGCAGAAAGAAGTGATGACCAAGTGCCTTGTAGTGAGAGTCCTCAATGACAGAGCTTGCAGGAGAGAGGTGTCAGCCTCTCCTCCACACGCCCACCCACTCATCCTTTTCCTGTTCTCAGAAGAGAAGAAAAAGTCCCTGCTCTAGGGGCCTTCCCTTCCAACCCCACCCCGACCTCAGCTATACAAATTCTTTTCCTTTGCTAAAATTTCTCTTTTAAATCCCACAAATCCCCACCATGACAACAATTCTACTGAAATAGAAACATTATGGCAACATTTGTTCACCTACGAAAGCACCTGAATTTGTGTCTTACAGGAACCTGGAATGGATACGTGTATACTTCAGAGGAAATGAATACAGATATCCCATAGAGACAGCATGCTGAGTTCATTATTATCGTCATTCAAATGACACTTACTTTTGAATTACACTTAAAGCTCTTGATTATTTTGAATGCATCTTTTCAGTGTCATGCAGAGCAGATCGATCTGAAAACCTTCATGGGGTGGGGGAGAAAACAACCCACATATGCATCTATGAAGGGGGATATGCAATATAAATCAAGACTACTCTGGACCTTGATTGAATGATGTTTTTCCTTCGGGATTTAATCCTTTAAGGATTCTAATATTAACCCGAATGCAGATTTGGCTCAATTTACAGTGTGCATCTCTTTGAAAATAGTTAATTCATTGACAAGTCATATCCCATACAGACTACTTTAGCATCACTTGCCCCTGGATTAGATGTTTTTGAGTATACTGACAAATATTAATTTCTTAAATAGTTGTACTGTGCATTCATTTCTCATATTCCTAACAATCTAAAATAAACTTCTTTAGAAACATGAGGCTCAGGTGAAGTTGTCCTTAGTTCTGTAATATTCTCTTTCTTTTTCTCCAGAATATTGGTGACAATCTGTCCTGAGAAATGAGGAGGACCAGAGTACAGGATATGATTTCAGTATCTTTGATCTCTGCCATTAGATTATCCATCAGAAGTTGCAGCAAAGATTAAGAATCTCTCAACAACCAAATGGTCTTTGGTATTGTCATCGCAGGTGTCTCGTTTACAGTTTGATCAAGCCATTTCATCAGGCAGACCACTGAAGTTGTATGAGGAGCCTCATTCACATAATGCGGTTCCACAGCAATCAATCAATTCTCTAGGGTTTTGCACACTTGAATGGAAATAGTACCCAACCACAGCATTTATCATCAAGCCAAAAATACTTATCAAGTATGAGTATTCCTTTATCACTGATTCAGGGTGAGCCTGTGAAATAAATTGTTAGAATGGAAAGAAAAAGCATCTTTGAGTCTTGAACAAAAAGAAAAGGCTTTCTTGTAATAATCTGCAGCCAAATCAGTGCTTTCAGGTAAATCAGAAGATAGGACATTTGAAGATGACAAAGGCTAGTTAGATCTCTAAAATAAATTTATAAAAATGAAAGTTCTTGTTTCTAGGATAAAGAGAACTACAATAATAATATTTAAAACTTCTTCAGATTCTGACACCGTAAGGTCTTTCTATTTATTCGTATTTTTCTTTTAATGGTAAACAGCCCTAAAACACCAAACAAAACACACACACTCTCCAAACAAACACTTCTCTCATAGGAATATTAAACAGAAATTTGAAAATTGTAAACATAATTAAATATGCAGATGCAGACAGAATCAGGGGAAATGCATATATACTTTCATTTGCTTATAACAATACCTCTAGTCAGGTATTTTCAGGGTCAAATGTTAGTACTACCTTGAAAAAGTCTTGCTTTCTCTTTCCACAATTTCTCTTCTATATTTGATTTCTCTTCTATATTTGTACTGTTTCTATATTTCAATTTTTCTACTATACTTGAGCTTGATGACTTTTAATATCGTATTTCCTTATTTTGATGACTTTTAATATCATATTTCCTTATTTTGACAATTAACTAGCACTGTGAGTAGGATTGTGTGGGTGCTCAGGTGTATGTGAATAGGTGAAAACATTGATTTCTTTTAAGTAGCAATATTAATATGACCACACGTGGCAGGAGTTTGTTGGTTATACAAAATTAAACAGCGGTGGCAATTTCTTGTTCTCACAGAACACCAACACGGAATTTCTTCTCAAATCCTAAAAGCAAACATAGAATAGCATCTTGTGCATGCTGTGTTTAAAAATTCTTTCACACCGGCTGAGTTGCAATTTATCTTTTCTGCAAGCTGAGTTGCCATCAGTATTGTATGCGTTAGAGAGTCTGCCTAAGGAGAAAGGCTAACATTCCTTCCTGTTCCTCTTGCTTATTTGTAAGGATCTTCCAAAGAGAGATGAACTTTGTACTCGAGACTGGCAAAAAAATTAAATTAACTAATGAAATGCTTGGAGAAATAATTATGTAAATATACTTCGAGAATTCCATACATGGTTTATAAAATAAGACAAAGTAGTCATTACAGGATTTGGATCTATCAGCCATCCACTACTTAGTTACAGGACTCATTTCTAAGGAAAAATTATAGATAAATAATTTTAAAGCTGTGACCATTTTGCACAGTTGTATGATGTCTGAAAGTGTTTGAAACCACTATGATAACCAGGGCTTTTCCAGCCTCTCTAACTTAGCAGCAGCAAAAAGTAAATATGAACCCTTGGGCAATTCAGGGTATAGTCTGTTGCTCCCTGATCCAAGTATAAAATTTCTTTGAAGTCCCATAAATATTCATGAATATTTTGCATACTGTACATGCAATATACATGTTTATTTCGATACAAAATTAATATGTCCCCTTTCTCCTTGAATAAAAAGATGCTGGAAGATATATGAACTTTGTTCTGTGGCTTCCAGTAGCTGGGGGGTTTCTGCCAACATCTCCAGGGTGTGTCCCAGGTTAAGAGACTAGCAATGATCTGTCCAGCTTGTCACAAGCCCCTGGAGTATTCAAGGTAGGAATCTTTTGTTATCTTTAGTGTACAAGGACAGGAATGGGGGCTCAGAAAATTTAAGTCACCTTATAGAGGTAAGCTGTAGTCTACCAATTCCAAGCCCCACTGCTCTTGTCATGGCATTGAGCTGCCTGCATAAATAAATAGACTTCTATCCTCTGTGCTCTCAGTGAAGCCAAAAATAAAACCTCTTCAGTCAGCACCTTACTGCTGCTCCCACCTCCTCTCCCCAGCCCAAGAATTTTAGAGAAACGTTATGTAAGACTAATAGTTTTCAACTGGGCTATTTTTGCTACAAATACTCTCTGAAAACTGTCACCATTTCATAGTTTTCTGGATGGGGAGCATGAATTTTTAAAAAAAACATGCACACTTTGGCCCTTTCTTTTCAAGTTCATTCACTTTCTAAGTTTCTCACTCACTCTCTCTCACAGGCACGTGCTCATTGTGGGTATCGTGTTCTAAGCAGATTTAGTCACTTTCTGCAGACAAATCACAATTTAGTTGTTGTTCTTTCTTCTTGGTTCACTTGTATCTCTCATAGACCAGTGAATGGGATAAAGAGACAACTAAATATAGAAGATGACACGGTACAAAGAGCTCTTCCAATGGGGTATGCCTGGGATTTTAGGAGAACACAGAGAAAGTGTATCAAAATGAGAAGGATCAGTCAGGGAAAGCTTTTGGGAAAGGTGGTGCGAATTGCAATTTGAGGGATGAGTAGGAGTTGGCTAGACTAACCGAGGCTTGCAGAGAGGGAAGAGGGGCGAGTAAGTCAAGGAGTTAATCACAGAAATATGCTCAGACAGATACAGAGGCTGGTCCAGCCTTTGTTGGGAAGAGCCCCCAACTTGAACTGTGACATCTGCCACAGGCGTAAGGAGACTGTCAAGCATTCGCTCTGTCAGCCTAATTCTCAATGGATTGTTGGAAGTAAAACAAAACAGGAAGATGCAGATTTAATTATTGTGACTTGTGGTAAACATGAAAGAAGCAAACCTGGTAACACACAACATTAGATATATATTGCAGAATAAATGGGAGGAAATTATACATTTGTTCCCATCTTTTGTGTATTATTACCTCTTTTTATTTAATGGAAAAAAGATGTAATTTTATTTTTCCTGTGAGATTCTAAAAATGTTATTGGTCTTATTTGCACATTTATATATCTATTTACTGTCATGCACAGTACCATCTTACTTATTTATATGAAGTGTTTTGAGAAATCTGTGATATGGGAAGACTATTATCTATTTGTTATTTATTATAAATAAAGATGGTTTGAATCTATTTTATCTAAACCTGTGCCATCTATTCAACTGTGAGTTTTCATAAAATACATATTTCTATGGCCCTTAGAATATATGACATTTTGTCAAATGTGACCTCTGTGCTCCTGTATGTTTCTCCTGCAATGATGCCTCCTGGGTTTCCTGTAACAAAGAACCTCAAGCTTCTGAGGAGAAGTTAATGTTCTTTCTTTTGAAGACTGTGAGTTGGTGAGATCACACACTAGGTAACTGAAACCTAAAACATCATAAAGGTATTTTCAAAACTCAGGCATTCTGTGAATGAGACATGAAATGAATTTCATGCGCCTCAGCTCCCTGGAGCCTTGTCACAATAGATAAGGCCACCTCGAAGAATATGGCATTACTTCTTGTGGGCTACTGAGCAGCAGAGTTAATAACTGAATCATAATTTCACTCCAGGACATAGAAGCTGCTGCATCCTGCCCTCTTTTGATCCCTTTATCCATAATAGCAAAAGTAGAAATACTTTTAAACCAGACCAAATGATGAATATGTTCATAGATGCTCTCCTATAATTTGACCTAAACACTTACTCAAAATCACTTCCTTTAGGTGGGCTTCTCGAATTAATTGCACCATCTGATTACTTAAATATTTCATTTATGTGGTGCATTGATTATATTAATGGTCCAAATTCCTCAACACCTCCACCCCCAACTATATTCACTCCCTATGCAATGTGATTTATCAGACCTTAGCATTCAGGGAGTATATTTCCTGATTCTCCATTCTGAGTTGGACCATGTGATTTGATTTGGCAAGTGCGTGTTAACAGTCGTGACACAGCTGGAAGCTTATAGAAGTGCCTGCCATTTCCATCTCCTCTTGTGCTCCTCTGAGTTTGCCATGGAACATGCCTGACTAGCCTTCTAGAGGATGAAAGACATGTGGCCCAGGTGTCCCTATGCCCCAGCTGGTAGCCTGCCACCAGACATCACTAGTGTGGCAATAATCCACAGATGATAGCAGGTGCTTGACCAATCCTGCCGAGCCCAGTTCACATCTGCTGAACCCCGCAGACTCGTGAGTTAAATCCGTATTTATTGACTACGGACATCAAGATTGTGTGCTTGTTGCACAGTTGTATTGTGGCAATATATAATTGATAACAATGTCTGTTGAGCTGCTTTATATTCATATTATGCTTTATAATTTACAGTACAGGTACATATTTATATTCTGCTTTTGTAACATGCACTAAACCTTTTCTATTATCTTCCCTCATCCTTATCAGGTTTATTTAAAGAAATTTCTCTTTGAGACTCTACAAGAGGCTGCCACATGGCCCTTGATCCCCACCCCAACCCCAAAATGACTATATGGACTAAGGCCACATATCTGTTTCAAGGACAGACAAGCCACTGGCTGGTTGGCAGCTAATCAGATTCTATATCTAATCTGAAGAAAGGAACTTGAATTAAGGCAGCTAAGAAGCTTGCTGAAGCTGATGTTGAAGTGACTGAGAGGTTGGGATGGTACCCACGGTGGACCATGTGCACGGTTGGTTAGTTGATGAAGCAGGTGGCAAAAGAGAAGCCAACATGCCAGATGAAGCATAGATGAGAGACCCTGTGGCCACTGAAAGACAGCAAGGGTGGTCTTGTTCCTTAATGCTGTCTGGGTCCCAGCTTGACTTTTCCATGGGCATGCCATGAGTCCCACCTTTGATTCTAAGAGATTCCCTTTCCCTTTCAGTAACAGCCAGATTTCACCCTCTCCATTTATTTTTCTTTAAACATACTTTATTTTTTAGAACAGTTTAGATTTACAGAAAAATTGTGAAGGTATTACACAGGTTTCCCATAAACACCTACTTAAGTTCCCATATTATTAACATCTTCCATTAGTTTGTACATTGTACAATTAATGATCCAATATTTTAAAAATTAATTAATTTTTTATTGAAGCATAATTTAATATACATATTTATGGGGTACAGAGTTGAATATCAATACCTGTGTACAATGTGGGATAATCAAATCAAGACAATTAACATATGCATCATTATAAAATGTAATCATTCTTTGTATCCATTAACCTATTTCTCACTAACTCCCCTTCTGACTTCTAGTTGCATAGTTCTGATCTTTCCTAATGAACCAATATTGATATAGTATTATTAGCTGAAATCCATATTTTATTTGGATTTCCTTGTTTTTACCTAATGTCTTTTTTTCTGTTCCAGGATTGCACCTTGGACAGCATATTACATTTAGTCATCGAGTCTCCGTAGGTTTCTCTTGGCTGTGATAGTTTCTCAGACTTTCCTTATTTTGGATGACCTTGACAATTCTGAAGGGTACTGGTCAGGCACTTTGTAGAATGTCTCCAAACTGGGATTTTTCTATTGTTTTTCTCATGATTCAACTGGGTAAATGTGTGGGGGGGGGGGGGGAGTCACAGAGGTGACGTGCCCTTCTCACCACATCATGTCAATAATACATGCTGTCACTCTGACTTATCATTGATGATGTTGTCCACTGTAAAGTTACTCTCTCCCTCCTCTTTCCATATGTATTCTTAAGAAGAAGTCACTACATACAGCCCATACCTAATGGGAGTTATGTTTCCCTCTATTTTGGGTCAGAGTATCTACACAAATTATTTGGAGTTCTCTTGCAAGGAACATTTATCTATTCTTTCCTATATACTTATTTATTTAATTGTATACTTATATACATACCACACAGTCATGAATATTTTATATTTTGTGTTATGCTTCAATACTACATTATTTGTTTTATTCCTTAAATGGTTCAATCTTTGACTATTGGGAACTCTTCAGTTGGCTCCTGTGTCCCTTTGACATCCGCGGGGGTTTTTTTGTTGTTGTATTTTAGCATTTCCTTACTTTCTGGAGCTACAAGATGCTTCCCCTGCCACTTTTTATTGGCACTAATTTGAGTAGGCCTCTGCATTTGCAATTGACAAGTTTGACTAGAACACAGGTTTACTTGGATTCTTAGTTTCATGCCCTTGCTATGAACCTATTTTCTCTTTTCTTCTTAGCTGTATGTTTGCATGTAAGCATTTGTTCTCTGTGTGAGTATCTGTATGTGTATTTACTGGTGGGGAGGCAGGCAGGAGAGAGAGAATTATGATGAGATAGAGGACTGAGAACAAGAGTTAGGAAATACTACCTCTAGAATACCCAAGGGAGAAGTCAGTAAAGGACCAAGCTGTTCATGTTCTGCTCTGTTTGCCTGCCAACAAAAAACAGGGCGATATCTTAGCATAGATTTCTGAGAATACTTATAACTTATACTCATTATAACTTTGTAATTACCCATATCTCTAATATTTTAACTTATGTATTAATAGCATGGACAAACAAAATTATGTTAAAATGTGCCGAAATACTGATAGGATGTTAATTTAGGCAAAATGGGTGGAGCAGAAGCTATTTAAGAAGCATTTGTGCTGCAGTGAGCCCAGAAGAAGAGAATTCACATTTAAGAATGATAATGAATATTATGTGCTGGTGCACACTGAAGTGCTTCACTGAAATGTTTTAATACTATAATTAAAATGTTTTAATTTTAATAGTCAGAATAACTCTGTGATGTAGGTGGTATTATTTAACTTGCATACAGGGACCCATGCTTAGGAACGTTAAGCAATTGGGCAAGGTCACACCATTAGTAAATGTGCAATCAGGATTTGGACCCAGATTTTTCTAACTTTTAAATCCTTGCTGTTAAGTCCTACAGTCATTACTTCACTGCAAAACCTGGTGGTGGGGGTGGGGGGCAAGAAACAGAGAATGTATAGTTGCAATAGAGAAGTTAACAGGGTAATTCGGAAGGTCCCTTAAGGAGGCAGATGTTATCTGGAGAAGTGAACACTGCCAGGACCTCCATGATGTATTTGTGAGTAAGTGCTGTCAGATTCCTATTCCCTACAGAACAAACCCACACAGACACCACAAATAGTGCAAACCCAAATTCAAAATGTACAGAATGCATCTTAAACATTTACAAGTTTTAATTAACTCAGTGGTGGACCAGGTAATATTTTGTATGGCCTTTCCATTGTTATCTCTTCCAGTGATAGAAAGGAAAAAAACTAGGAAAAAGAATTATGAAATTTGAAGGTAGAGAATTATTCTATGTTACAGAGCTAATTTTGGCTAATCTGGACTAGATCAGAGCACTGATCTCAGGCCAGTGGCCTTTTCTCTAAAATACATACCCTTCAAAGAAGTATTTGAGAAGCTGGTTACAGTTATTGGTACTAGAACCCTCCTTTCCATGCTATGGTCCCAGGATAATCATGGTTATCAGTTTGAAATTTTCAGTTTAATTTACTTATCTCATAATATCTAACTGATGTCACCTATCTTATTCCAAACACAAAATCCTAAAATCATCTTTTAGTTTTGTCACCATGGCAACTCATACTCCATAGTGAACAGCCAGTAAATAGGGTTACTCTAGACAGGGGATGAGAGAAAATTTTCTCCTTCTTTAGCTGCCTGGGATTAGACATGAAGAAGAACAAAACATTTCTCGTTTCATAATCTGAACAAAGATGGGCTACCGACCTATGCTGTTACTTGGTTTACTGACAAATGAAGCTTGTACCCTTAGATTCTCATCCACGGATAATATAGTCTCATATTCTGACATTTGAGTGAGAATGACATTGCTGATAATTTAATGATAAAGTAAGCAGCATGGCTATGTTCTCTGGGCTCTGACCTAGATAGGAGAACTTCCCATAAATGCTAACATACAATAGGTAGCCAAAACCAATTGAAAATACAGGGAGTTACCTCTGTCCCTGGTATTTAATCCAAGAAGACGTTAATAAAAATCACGTAAAAATTATTATCATGTACTAATTCGGATGTGGCAAATGAACAAGTCACTCTTTGGTTTTAAATTTTGGTCCCTAAGAATGCAATGGAGAGAAATCCTTTGAATAACATAAAGTCAAGAATTTGCATCATTAAATCTTCTGCATAGACTGAAATACGAATTTCTTGGGGGAAAACTATGTCTTACAATCATTGTATCCCTCGCACCAAGGACAGGGCTTGAGGAAGAGTAAATACTCAATAAATATGTGTTGAATGAATAAGGGCTTATATTTGGTTTACTGTTCCCACTCTTCTTTCAGCAAATTTTGTATTTCCCAGTTAATTATATTCATTTCTCCCCCCCCCCAATTTCTTCAGCAAGGCAGTAATTATGTGAAACTGAACTTGAGTTTATTTTTGCACTTAATTCCATAAAAGAAAAAAATATTTTAAAGAATTAAATGAGAGTCGGTGGAGCAAGATTGTTGACTAGAAGGGAGACCCTGCTTATCTCTCCCACAAAGACGGAGACTACATCCTACGCACAGCTCTGCTTAGAGGAGAAAAGCAAAAGGAGGAAGCAGGGACACAACGAGGGGGCCGCGGAGATGTTGGTGAGTGCAGAAACTCAGGAGAGTCACAAGGAGAAAGGAAAAATTCTCGGCTGCCACCACCACCCATCTCCCAACCCAGAGTGGAGTTTCTGACCCAGGAAGTAAATGTGCAATCAGGATTTGGGACCCAGCCCACGGGAGAGTGTGTGCTGACCTTGCAGCCATGCACGTGTCAGAAATGGCTGCAGGCACACGTGACTGTGTTGGCCTGAGGAGGAACATGCAGAGCCATCCCCACCCCCAGGTTCCAGACTGCTGTAGGAAGCTTGGGTCTGGGATTGGTCCCAACACCCTCCATTTGGCCTTGGCCCTGTGCCCTGGGAAAGGACAGTCCAGTGCAGAGAGGGTGCCACCCTCGGGGTAGAGGAGATCAGTGTGTGCACCCCCTAGAGCCAGAAAGCCCTTTATGCAGGTCCAATGCCTGTGACAGTGCCTAGTGGTGGGACACGCATACAACACTCACAGCCATGAGAAGGGGAAGAAAACCCACACACCTCTCTAGGGGGCAGCCTCTGCAGCCACTCACCTGGTGCTAGAAACTCCTCGCAGCACATGTGAATGAAATGACTTGCTAAACCACCCCCACCCGTCGTGCCCAGGCTTCTGCAGCAGCAGCAGATTTGAGATCCACTCCACCACATGAGACCATTTCACTCTGGTCCCATTACACTCTGGTCCTACTCTCCTGTGACCACACCATTATGCTGGGTTGCCCACACAGTGTCCACATGGAGTTCTTCACCCTGGGAACAGGCAGTTCAGTGCAGCGAAGGTGCCACTGTCTGGATGGAGGGGGTCAGCCTGCACACCTTACAGAATCTGAAAACCTAATCGAGGCCAGCTCGACGTCCACCTGGGGGTCCTGAGAGTTGGGGGCCCATAGGCCTCAGCCCCGCCCCCACTGCACATATAGGCCAGCAAAAGAGCCAGCCAATGCAGCAGATCCTGAGACACGGGCCAGACCAGCCCCGCCCCCACCCACGACCAGATCCTAGAATGTACTTATTAACCATGTATGTTTCTTTGGGGTGTGTGACTTATCTACTCATGTCCTTCACCAAATTTCTGCTTAGATTTTTCTAATTCATTTTTAAGAGTTGCTTTTGCAATAAGGATGTTAATCTTTGTGTATCTTTTTAAAAAGGTAGAGAGTAGAATAATGGTTACCAGAGGCTGGGAGGGGTGGGGGTGCAGGGAAAGACTGGGGTGAACTAATCAGGACAAAACTATGCTATCTACCTTAAGTGGATCATTATGCAGGATATGCATGTATTGAAACAACACACTGTACCCCACAATAATAAGTATAAATAAA
Organism: Galeopterus variegatus; assembly: GCF_000696425.1. NCBI lineage: Eukaryota > Metazoa > Chordata > Mammalia > Dermoptera > Cynocephalidae > Galeopterus > Galeopterus variegatus. Next base: position 103,511 of record NW_007726618.1, on the reverse strand, counting down.
ATTGAATTGAAAAAAATTAAATGAGCCTGAGAAATGCTTGTCAGATAACTACTTTACACACAGCACTGTAGCAACCAAAATGGTGGCACTCTCCCCTTACCTTTTCTACTTCCTGCCCATTTCAGAATTTCCAACTCTTCCAGCATTTCAGAGTCCCATCAGTCTCTCACCTAAGGCCTGACTCCTTGTAATATTCTTGCCCTTTTCTGGCCTTTACATGAACACAACAAAACCATAAAATAATAGAATATCAGAGGTCAACTGCTTCTAAGATATTGAGCGCTTCACTGCAGCTAAGGAACACTGGACATTTGATAAGTCCTCAGCCAGTGATCGTTTATTAGCAACATAGAAGACTAGCTCTCAAACAAGCAGAAAAAGTAAAAAGAAAGAACTTTAATTTGAGCTTCTTCATGTGAGTCTGGGAATGGTCAATATTTAATCTTTCCTTCTCAGAGCCTTTCCTCTAGCTTTATACTTCCTCTACGACATTTTCTTCAACCTCCCTATGTCTTGTCAGGGGTCTATTCAGCTGTCACTTCCTTGTATACACCTTCTCTAACCATCTTGTTTAAAAAGATCAAACAACAACCACATCAATAACCCTCTCTACTCAGATCAAACTCTATTAGACCTAGCTTTTGTTATTTTTCTTCCTAGAATTTATCATTCTCTGAAACTATATTAAAATGCAATTTGTGTATTTGTATCTTATCTATCTCTCCCGAAAGATGTAAGCTGCAGAAAAACAGAAACCTGATCTTCTAGCTCATTGTTGAATTTCTAGTACCTAGAACAGTATAGATGCTCAGTAGATATTGGTTGAATGGATAATTAGTGTTGATGTATAATGTTTTCATAACAATGGAAGTTAATTTAGTTATTCTGATTGTATTCAACAAATGTTGATAAAGATTTAATAGTATTGTGTAAAAGGATACATTCACCCACGTATAATGTATATCCATTTTGTCCATTATCAAACTGAATTCTCAAGCTAAGTTGACTCTATGTTACAACTTAAAAAGAAAATATGATAATCTCATGATCGTCCCTGAAGACAGAAACTATATTTGCTTACCGTACCATGTAAATGTAGGTATATAATAAATTATATTTTATAAGAACAAAATAATTCTAATGAAAGCAAATGCAGCAAATATTTCCATGACATATAAAAACTAAATTTGTCCTTACTTTCAAGAGTAACTTTTACATCCATTTCGCTGATTCAAATTGCATACATCAATGCAAAAGTCCCCAGTCCCACATTAATATCTGTACATGGAGTAATATACTAATTGTTGCCATGGTAATTTACAAAGACTGTAACTCTCAGGCAAAGTCTGGCTTCTTTCTATTAAATATTTATAAAAAGTAATTAGATGTTTTTATACCTTCACAACTTTATGTGTCTGCCAAATATTCCATATTCTGGAATATGTACTATAAAGTTAAAACAATTAAAATTTAAATTAAGCATGGAATAGTTATCACTTACTGGATAATGAATCATTTACAAGAACCTTTAAAAGACTGTACTCTGTAGTCTTGAATAGATCTATTTTAGAAATTGCCTTCCTGACCAATTTGATAACTGCTGGTCAGAGCTTCACATTTTCTTCAGGGGTTAGAAAGGCAGTTATGAACACAGTATATCAGATTTCTGCAATTTATTTCACATGTCCTGGGAAGTAGGAGTATGCATGGAGGGAAAAGGCAGAGGAAATTGGCAGTAAGAGATCCTGGTGTTCATTTCTGAAACTGAAATAGGAATAATGATTATTTCATAAAAGTCTAAAAAGACAGTGTAGTGGACTGAATTATGTCCCTCAAAAATTCACTGAAGCTTGAATTGTATCCCCCAAGTTTTATGTATTAGAAACTTAGTCCCCACTGTGACTGATAAGAGGGTGGGGAATCCTATTACAGTAATTGAAAGGTGGAGCCTTGAAGAGGTGATTAGATTGTAGGACTGTGCACTAGTGAGTGGATTAAAAATGGTGGTCAGGGGCGTGGTTGCAAGGCTTTAAAAGGAAAGTGAATGAGGAGGTTACTCTCTATCTGCTCTCTCTGCGTCCACCATCTTGCACTGTGAGAACCATGGGTTGCTGTCACCACCACCAGATGGACTTTGAACTTCACAGCCTCAGAAGCTGTAAGCAATAAATTTTGTTTTCCTTTATAAATCACCCAGTCACAAGTATTTTGTTATAAGCAACAGAAATGGACTAATACAGATAGCAATCAATGAAGAAATAAAATATAAGTTATTGCCATTAATACTTCCCATCTGTGCATCTCCCCATGTTTTGTCATCACTGTATATTAAAGTTCAAGTCTGTACATGAATTTGCTAATGCAATGATTGCTAGCTAGAGAGACCACATATAGTGTCCTGTTTGCCCATGACATGCCCTGGTGTGGTTATTTCATAGCTCTCCTTAAAAAATATTTTGGATTATAAATTATATACACACCCTTACACTCGCCCATGTGCATTACAAAAGAATACCAATTAGCAAGTGTTGCCAAGAAAAAAAGACTTTTATATGATTGCTAATGTAAAAATAAAACAATACAGTTTATATTTTCCCATGGAATTATAATCAACTGATCAATCAACATGAGATGGCTTTTGCAAACATGGCAGCTGAGTTCTGGATTTATTTACTTGGAGAAAATCTGTGGTAACTTTCTCTTTCTCAGAGAGAGCATAATAATTGCAGTTTAATGGTGAAATGAAAGTGAAATCAGATAAAGATTCCTGATGGGATGTATTACTGGCAGTAAAGACAGTGGTTAAAATTTGATCTGTTGGCAATTTTATAGAATCCTTGATAGAGTGCTTATGGTGTTAGGCCCTAATATCTGATTTTCTTAAATGCATAGGCCCTTTATAAAATGAATTGCTTTGATTTCTTCCTATGATTTATGAACTCCACCAGTCTTCAATGATAAAACTACATATAAATAAGGCCATTGAAGGTCATTTGCATCACTATCTTGCAGGCTATGCTTGTATACACTTGAATGCTCTTGACCTTTGAACATTGAACCAATGGTTGAGCATCACAATTTTGAGGGTCATTAACTGTGACAGATCTATGAAATTAAAGAAGACTGAGAGAAAGAAAGCGAAAAGCTGTCAGTAACTGTAGTGTACTCTATATGTAAAGTTACTAGATAATTAAAGAGTAGAATCCTACATGGGTGATTATTTGAATATAATATATATTTTATGTAATATGTTGTGCGTGTGTGTGTGTGTGTGTATGTGTGTAGAGAAAGAAAAAGAAAGAGAGGAAGAGGAGGAGAGAAAGAGGGGGCGAGGAAATAAAATTTTAGGGAAAAGGCAGAAAATTGATGTGATGCTTTCTTAGATATTAATACGTGGTATGGTGAAAGGAGAGCAGGAGTTAGGGTGGGATTAAGTTGAAATTAGTATTATGGTCACTTTATCACCTCTAAGACCCTCCAGTCTCCCTTCTCAGTTCCTGGATATCATACCCTTTGTGTATGCTGTACACAACTTGGTCAACCAAGAAGTTTTTGTCTTGGGTAAATTACTTCAATTCTGTGTCATTTTTTTACCAAATTTAAAATTTCATATGACAACTACTTCACATTAGTAGAGAGGGTAGCTGTTTCTTTTTCAGAGATGTGGGGATTTATGCTACCCTATCATCTCAATTGGACATGTACAGCAATTAGCATGTGGCATTTTGGTTAGTTTTTATTGCCTGTATGCCTTGACTATATTGTGAGCTATTTGAGAGCAAGAACTATCTTATTTATCTCTGTAATCCCAAAGTAAGCCTGGGGCCTGACTCGTAGAGATGCTCAGTAAATGATTATTGAATTTAAGGAATTTTCAATTTTATCAAAGGGGCATAGGATAGCACAAGAGTCGATTTTACTCTACTAATTACTTAGTGTAATAAGTTAAAAAGCAAACTTTATGCAATTGTTAGCAAACCAATAATGAATAAATTTTAAGCAAAATTTGATAGTACAAGATTTCTTCTATAAAGAGCTCCACAACAGCAGAGCACAAAAGTAACTCAGGGATATTGTACATTGTGAAAAAGTCTTGGAATGACTGTTACTTTTAAGTGTGGTTGCTTATTAAAATTGAAAACAATTTTCCTCAATCTAGACATCCAAGAAACTAAGAACTAACAAACAATAAATCTAGTCATGACAATAAGGGAACTGCTTAAGGAAACTGTATTTGTTTGAAAAATTCTCCCTTGAAACTTATCTTATAGGCCTTTAAGCATGGATTGGCCAGGGAAGTTGGGAGATGGAGTAGGGTAGAAAAAACGATTGAGAGTTGGATAAGAAAGCACTCCTTGGTACTCAAACAGCACCACTTCATGTCATTTCAATTGGCAATAGTGTACTTTGCCTGATTATCATTTAAGCCACAGGACACAATAAATTGGGTTGACTTCTGTTTGACTCAGTCACTTTCCTCAGACTGCACTCCCCTTGGCACCTGGCCCAGAGAAAAGTTGAAGTGTTAATACACAGAACCAGAAGTATTTTCAAATACTGCTATGGAGCAGCATAGCTTACCTTCCCCACAGCAGGCAGCAAGGGCTGAACTTTGAGTCAAGCTCCCGGTGGTGGTGCACAGGCTGGCTGTGTTGAATGCCCTCATGGGTGAAAGATCAATTCAGCTTTGCTGACCCATGTCATCAGTGGCTGTCCTTAAGAGGCTGATGTGGCTCTGGTTGACAGTTTGAAGAAATTTAACTGCTTTGATAAGGTCAAAGGGGGCAGCCAACCACGAATAGAAAACAAAACACAAGGCTGCTTGGAAGCTTGACTGCATGCTAGAAACAAGCTGTCAACTGGCAACATTATTAACACCCATTACCTCCTTTCATTAAATTTTTTTTAAAAAAAGACAAAGAAGAAGAAATGAAAGCAAAGAAAAGGAAAAAAAGCAAAGGCTCTCATAAAAAAAATAGCCCACCGTATCAGACATTTGCCGGTTACTGCAGCTGATATTGCTGAAAAAGTTTGGTTACCGCCAATTAAAAGCACACAGCATCTATTGTTTCTAACCCCTTTAACTGGTAATAAGACCAATTAAAAATTCACATGGAATCATGGAAGGAATAGTGGCCTTCTGGATCTGTTGGGAAAAATAACAAAGTTCACATTTTGTTCAGAAAAATAAAATAAATCTAAAAATAAACGATTGCTGCTGATGTCTATACAGTGTAAATATAAAAATTTAGGGCCGGCCCGGTAGTGCACTGGAGAGTGCACCGCTTGGGAGCGCGGCGGCGCTCCCCCCGAGGGTTCGGATCCCATGTGGAGACCGGTTCCCGCTCACTGGCTGAGCGCGGTGCGGGTGCAACACCAAGGGTTGTGATCCCATTACCGGTCAGTAAAAAAAAAGACAAAAAGGAAAAAAAAAAATTTAGTCCAATAAAATTTTGTGAAATATACCTAAATATGACCTATGTCAAATTTAAAAATCAGCCAATAAATGTTAAGTGTTTATACCTTGACCATTGATCATGGCCACTTAGTTTTAGTTGTAAGCAACTTAATTTAATAATGTGACATGGAACACACTTATTAAAAAGGTTATCAAAATATTTCCAGGAGCTCACAATAGCTGTTGCATAAAATAATAAAACATCTGATTGGATGTATTTGTTCACTTCTTAAAAAAAAAAAAGAAATTGCATTTGTGTTACTCTCGGGACATAAATTTCTACTTTGTAAAAACATACTTGGTGGAGTTAGTCATAAAGCTTAGCCCTTCCAATTTCTGTTTCTAGTATTAATGAAAGAATGAATTATTAATTACTTGAAATCATATAAACTGAGCACTATTATGTATCTGTTACCGGTCTAGGGAACAAAAACAAAAGTACCTTCTCTCAGAGAGTTTAAATTGAGAGGAAAGGGGTGTAGATGGAGCGATAAAGACAGGAAAAAATAAACATTAGTAAGTAACCTAGCTGGTATTTTAGAAGGGATCAGGTCTATAGAAGAAAAGGAACGGCAGATCAGGTAAGAGGCGTGTTGCAACATTAAATAGTGTGGTCATATATGATGCATTGAGAAGGAGAGACTTGAGTTATGGACAGAAAAGGAGCTACTGTACGGGTCTGTGGGAGATGGGAGAGTTGAAGAGGGGGTTCCGAACAGAAGGAACAGCTATTGCAGTGCCCTAGGGCTGGAATGTGGGTCTGGAGTGTTTAGGGGAAACAGGGAGGCTGCAGAGGATGGAAATGAAGGAAAGCGGGAAATCGGGTCGAAGGGAATGGAGAGCCAGATTTTGTGGGCTTGGAGGGCTTTGAAAGGACTTTGATTTTCTCTAATGTATGGAGTCATTAGAGGATTTTGAACACAGAAGTGACATTATCTGGCTTATGTTTTTAAAAGGTGACTCGGGGGGGGGGGCGATATAGAAGCAGGAAAACTATGTAGGAGGCTAGTTCAGTAATCCAGGTGAGATGGCTGAAGTCGGGGTGGTAGAAATGAAGGTGATGAGAAGTATTCAGATTTTAACTTTTAATTTTAAATTATATATAGACTTACAGAAATTTGTAAAGTTAGTCTGAGAATTTCTGTATACTCCTCACTCAGCTTCTCCTAATGGTAACATCTTACGTAACCATAGCACAATGATCAAAACCAATAAATTAGTATTGATATTAACGAAACTCCAGACCCTATTCAAACTTCACCAGTTTTTTTTTTTTTTTTTTCCATTCCAGGATCCTATCATAGTTGTTTTTCTCCTTAGTCTTCTCCAAAATGTGACAGTCATAGTCTTCCTTGTCTTGCATAATCTTGTCTCTTCTGAAGAGTACCCATCAGTTATTTTGTTCAATGTTCTTCAGTTGAGTTTGATGTTTCCTTATGATTGAAGTGAGCTTATGCATTTTTGTCAAGAATACTACAGAAATGGCATGTACCTTTCAATGCATCAGATCTAGGCCTTCATGATGCCAAAATGTCATTACTGCTGATGCTGACTTTAATCACTTTTTATGGTGGCATCTTTGAGATTTCTCCACTTGTAAGATTAATACTTTTATGCTATGCAAATCTCTTTCTCCTCAAACTTCTGCCAACTCATTTTAGTATCCCTCAGTAGATTCTATCTCCAACAATTATTACTATGGTCTTTGTCTAATAGTGATTTTCTATTTATGTTCTATATCTATCAATTATAATTCTATTATTAAAAAAGAACCATCTATTTCCCCGTACATATTTATTGATTCTATGATTTATTTATAGATTCATGAATATTTTTTTGGTTAAAAAAATATTCACCTTATTTTTTTGGTTAAAATCCAATATTATCATTATTTATTTGGTGCTCAAATTGTTCAATTTTGACTATCAGGAGCTTTTCAGGTTGGCAGCTCTGTTTTTCTACAAGCCCTTATCCCTTTTTGGTTACTTCCTTATTTCTGGCACCAGAGATGTTCCAGGCTCATCTTGTGTTTTTCCCTACCAGTGCCCTGGAATCAACCACTTCTCTAATGTCCCCTGGTTCTTTTTATCGGAAAATGGTGTGTAAAAATCATGATAGGGCACCAAGTAATCCGGTGTGCTCACTGCTGCTGGATTTCAACTTCTAAAACCTCTCAGTGAACAGAGCTAGGAAATAAGTGCATGTGTACCAAACCACGTGAAGCAGGTTCACTCTGCACTGGCTGCCAACTTGTCGGAGTCTGGCGAGACAGAACACCCACACACGGCAGGTTTTACAAAGTGGGTTTATTACTCACAGGCAACAGGGACAGCAGAAACCTAGGATTCACTGGGAGTAGGTCACACACGACTCAGGAAAGGTGCCTGAGGGGATGGAGTCTTGTCTGCGCATGCTCCACTTGCATTGCGGCTGAGAGAACTTGGAAAGCAGCCCGCTCTGGGTTTTATACCCCTGGGTCATGTGATTTACTGGGATAAAGCACTGAAGGACCTCCTGTTTTTAGGGGGAATGGATACAGAGCTGAGGCTGTTCTGGCTAGTCCCTCCCTATCTCAGAATGATACATTTCAAGCTCATTCAGTGTTTATTCTTTGACTTTTTATTTTAAAAAATTAGTACAACAATAAATTATTTCTTGCATTTATAAACATTTTTATCTTTTAGGGCATGACAAATCTGAACTAATACAGAATAATTTAGACTTCTCTGGTTTCTTAAGTTTAGAGATACTTCAGCGTATTTCTAATGCTTTAGGACTATGTAGGTAATGTCATAAAACATGAGATTTTTCAACATTTTACAATAATGACTTTTATCAGATGACCATAGATATCTTAATAGAAGGATTTGGCTTTTTCTCGCTATCACAAAACTATCTGGAAAAATTGCCTTCTGCTATATATCAAATCTCTATAGTGTGAATGACTTCCTTACATTAATGAAGAATGGTACAAACTACAAGAGAGAAAGAGGAAGAACTGGGCGGGTCCCATGCATTAAACACATGTGATATTTCTACATACATCTATCTGTACAAAAGTACTTCAAAAAGTTCATAGAAAAATAGAATTAAAAGATAAAATGAATCTTTCCACAAACTTTTTGGAGTACCCTTGCATTTATATTAAATACCACAAGTTCATACTGGTATTTCTGACTCTAATTCTGAACCACAGGGTTCACTTCAATCTTTCCTCATTCCTTAACTTGGAAAACATCTTTCTCCAACAGTGAGAAACCTGGCTCTCAATACCTACAAACTATTTGTTTATTTGTTCAATTCTAGCACACACATAGTTTCCGAATGCTAACACATGTACTTATTTCTAACTAGGTTATAGCATGTCTGTTTATCTTCAGCTTTATAGTATGCCAACACAGTATAATCCAGGGTTACTTAGGTTAGGTTCTTATTCTAACTCCATCCCCTTTAGTGTGGTTAAGCTATTCATTTGTAGTACAGTTGGTTCATTTGTCTATATTCCATTTTGGGTTTTCCACACATTCTGGTTGGTTTTAATTGTTTTATGTAGAGTATGTGAAACATTATAGATTTAAGAGTCAACTATAGAAAAAGATATTTTCAGAGATGTCTTATTTCCTCCCCATTCCTGCTACCTTATCCCATAACCCCTTTCAAATCAATCTTTAGTTTTTGATTCACCCTTCTTGTATTTTGTATGCACAAATAAACAAATACGTGTTTATTTATAGCCCATATTTCTTCAAGGAAGGTGGCATACTACAGATGTCCTTTTGAACTTTCCTTCTTTTACTAAACAGTATTTTCTCTTTATGAACCCTATCAGTTCGTAAAGATCTTCCTCATTCTTTTTGTAAATAGCTGCATAGTATTCCATTGTGTAGAAATGCTATAAATTATTCAACCATTCTCCTTTATATGGGCATTTAGGTTGTTTATAATAGTTTGCAATTACAAATAATGCTGTAACTAACAACCTCATACACATATATTTTTGCGTTGTTGATAGAGTAAATATCACACACATATTTTCGTGTTGTTGAAAGTATACCTTGAAAATATTCAAGGTGCATTCCTAGAAATGGGATTACTGGATTGAAACAAAAGTGCATTTATAATTTCATTATGCCATACCAAATTTTGCTCCAAAATCATACAAATTTACATCCCTATCTGAAATGCATAAGAATATCTTTCCTGACAGCCTTGCCAACAAATTTTTTAAAGTTTAGAAAAATTTTTGCCATTGTGGCAACAGAGAAATGTTATTTCAATATTGTTTTAATTTGCTGTTCCCTTCTTGTTACTATTTGGATATTTTTCATATGTTTGGGAGCTTTTTTATATACATCTTTTAAAAAATGCATGGTCTGTTTATATCTTTATCCTATTTTTCTATCAGGATTTTGATCCTGTGTCCCTCAATTTTTAAATTTTCTTGATATATTAGGGACATTAACTCTTTATTTGTGATATATATTGCAACTATTTTCTCTTAGGATGTCAGTTGTCTTTTGACTTTGTCTATGACTTTTTTAATGCAAAATGGTTTTTATTTTTATAAACTTTAAGTCATAGTAGAAAGCCTTTTCTTACATTGAGTTGAAAGAGGAATTCACCTGTGTTTTCTTCTTACACTTGTTTGGTTTCATTTTTTAAAAATTTAAATGCTTAACCCATTTTGAGTTAATTCTTGTGTATGGTATGGGTACTAGATCTAATTTATATTTTTCCAAGTGGCTACCCAGTTGACCCAGCACCAGTTATTTAAAAAATTGATCTTTACTTTAGGGATTTGAGATGTCACCTTTATCATATACTGTTTCCATTTTATTCATGTATAATTTTAGACTTTCTATTCTTTTCCACTGGTCTGTTTTCATTTATGTGCCAGTACCACACTGTTTTAATTATAGAAGCTTTACTTAAAGCAAATGTTAATATTTGGTAAGGTTAGAACCTGTTATAGTTTTATTTTTTCATTGTTTTAGTGACTACTCTTGTATGTTTATTTTCCCATATGAACTTTATTTTCAATTTTTCTAACACCATAAAATATCTTATTAGCATTTTTATTTGGATTACATTGAATTTATAAATTAACTTAGAGAAACTGACATTTTTATTATGTTAAGTTGACTTTTCCAAGAACAAGGGATATCTTTCCATTTATTCAAGTTTACTTTTGTGTCTTTCAGGAACATTTTAAACTTTCTTCATATAAGCTCATGGAATTTTCTAACAACTATAGTATTTTTAAATATTATTTTTAAATTCTATCTTTTTTGTTGTCGTTATAGGTGGGGTTTTCTCTGTCAATATGTTCTCTCACTGCTTATATTTATATATGAAGGCTATTGATTTTTGTTTGTTAATTTTATATCCTGCTTTACTAAATTCTTTTATTGTTTGGGTTAGTTTTATCATTAATTCTCTTGGGGTTTCTCAGTGTGCTGTTGTATGAACTGAAAACAGAGATCATTGGTCTTTTTCTTTTTTTTCATTTTTATGCTTCTAATTGATTCCTCTTGTTAAATTTCTTTGGCTATTACAGTATTGAATAGTATAGAAGATAGAAACACCCTTACCTTGTTCCTTTAGCAAAAATGCCCTTTGTACTGTTTCCCCACTTAGTAAGATATTGACTTTAGAACTAAGGTAGATATGTGTGTGTGTGCATGTCTATGTGTATAGCATATGTTTTATTTTTTTATGTTTATTTTTCTATGAGAGAGGTACTCTTAGTTCTTTCATTAAAAATGGGTATTTAGAAAGTTTTATATTTTGTTCTTGCTGTTCCTTTTGTAATTGTACATTCTCTAGTGCCCTTAGTCCCCTATTGTCTTAATTTATGTTTTACTATCAGTTTTAACAGTATTTTTTTATAATTTCGAATACCCATCTAGAGCCTTACAACAGTGAGCTTTTTGCATTTTCCTCTTTCCAAATTTTCCTGTCTCTTTCCACTTTTTAGTAGCATTACTTCTAATTTTTCACAACATATATTTGTACAATAGCCTTTCACCTTTATCCCTACCATTATTCTAATCTTATATGCAGATTTGTAGATTTTAAAAGGCCTACTATCAGTGATTTTCCTGAAGTGACACCCATAACTTCTGCTCACATGTCAGTGGTGTAAGTGGGTCCTGTGAATAAGACTTACATCAATGGAGAAAAGAAGTTTAATCCTCCAGCAAGAGGGTTTGGCAGAAGTGCAGGTGGTGGGCATTAGATGTAGGTGAACAAAAATCCAAGTCTAATCTACCACACTGTTCCCCTCACCTATGTCCTCTCTGGAAGAACTCTGTTCTAGCATTGTAGGTTTTGCTGCCAGTGCTAGTTTTGTCATGGGATACTTCCTGACCACCAATCTAGGCCTTCTAGATTAGCCAGTTCCCTTCTTCAACAAAGTCCTGCACAAGATAAATATTTTTATAATAGATTTTAGGCTGATGGCATGAGTACATGCTCAAGCTGATTTGCTTCATTCATATCTCATGTGAGGCTCATGTCATTTTTTTCCCTAGCCTTTTTAAGACTTGGAAATCCCCTGACTCAATCTTCTTTGACTAATGTCTATGCAATTTGTAACATGGTAGTCCTTCGGAAAGCAAGAGTCCAAGCAAGAAAGGAATACACTCATAAAATTGGACATATTTAGTTACAAGTATACTTTAGGTTACTCTCCAATTTTATTCTTAAATTTGATCTAGTAAAACTGATAGAAAAGTATCACCTTGAGCAAGGTGAACTTAAACTCAGACAGATACGATTAAAGTCTTAATTTCTATGTCTTCAAGATAGTTTTGATAACACATAATGGAAAAAATGTGGTATTTCAAAACATGTGACATCTACTCTTGGAAATGATAAGCATTTTATTGGTAGTGTTGTATAGGTTCCCTATTTCTGTATCTTTGATACTAATGTTAAAATTAGTTTGTATTCCCTTCATTCATGCAAAATATTTATTGATACCCAATTATGTGGCAGTACTCTGTGCAAGATGTATTAGTCCATTTTTGCTGCTTAGAACACCTGAAACTGGATAATTTTAAAAGAACTTAAATTTATTTCTTACAGTTTCATTGTGGTGCAGTGACTCTCTATAGCAACTCAGGGTATCACGTGGAAAGAATGAGCTGAACAAAAGAGAGCTAACTTTCTCACTTGCTGTCCTTATAAAGCCATTTGAACCACACCCATTACTCCATGAATTGATTAATGGATTCACAAGGGCACAGTTCTCACAATGTAATCACCTCTTAAAGCCCCCCTCCCCCCATTTAAAATACCATAATTAGATTTCCCATCCTCTTAACACTCTTGCAATGGTGATCAAGTTTCCAATACATGAACTTTTGGAAGACACATTTAACCCATAGCATGAGGTATAAAGAAATCTTTGATTTTCCTGAATGAACTTGCAATCTACAGGAGAGATAAATAGTCAGTATTAAATGAATATTTTTACAATTAATGAACTATAGTATAATAGGTGTCATTCAGAAGATGCTCGGCCCAATAGTTGAGTGTATAAAAGGGAAATTTGATGGTACACAGATTGCTTGTGGGTCACCATAAACAAGAAGATGACAAAGTAAAATGAAAAAGGCAAAAGAGATGAAAAGTCTGCTATGAGGACTCTATGATACATGGAATTTGGAAAAAGTCGTAAATTTACAAAAACAGATATAAAGCTAGCACATACACTTCTGATGGCGTGTTACACAAAAGGTGGGTAGATGGGTGCTAGTTAGTACCCAAAGCAAATGCAAATCTTAACACGACATTTAAAGCAGAAAACAAAAAGGACTTTTTGATGTCTAAGATGTATGAGTTGCAAATTTGGAGATTTTTATGAGATTCCTTTGTCTTGAAGCTTTTTATTGAAATTATTCAATGGTTTACAGAGTTAGAAATACTTCTTATGAGCTGGGTATTGTAGAAGAAGGCATTTTTATTTCTGAGAGAGTTGTTAATTAGCTCAGTTACCTTAAGCAAATAAAAACCTCTCTGGGTGTCAGTTTTCTCAACTCTAAAATGAGAGATTGAATTGGATGATCCAAGTTTCCTTCTAGCTATGCTTGCTAAATGATTCAAATGATTGCAGCAGATTGAAAGGCAGTATATACTACAGCACACACATACCTGTAGGACTCCATCCACAAGCAAACCAGCCACCTGTGCCATTTAATGTTTTTTCCTCTGTTTTTCCCTCACTATAATTCATCTGATATCATTATAGCAATTAGGCACTTATATAAGGAAAACAATTAACTTAATTACACTGATACTCCTTTAGATGCAAGGTTTATTTTGAGAAAAGTGTCTAAAGAGTCCATATAACACAGACTGATACTGTTATGTGTAACATATTTTACACACACACATACTCTTCTACACACAAAGTGAGAATTTTTCATGACCTTACAATTTTCTCCAATATGAGACTTCTGAAAGTTCCTATTATGAGTAAAAATAAATGTTTGTTTTGCTCTAAGAATGCCAAGCCACAACTTTCTCTGAAAAATAATTTGTTCACACTTTTTAATTTGTATATGGTCACTTGCAAACATTGCCAAGCCCTGGGATGTTTGCATCCATCTGTTGGAAGCTCAGATATTTCTATCAATCACACAGCAGATGCTATTCAATCAGACTCCTTGGCTCTCTTTCCTGATTTTTTGGATAAAGTGGAGGACCAGTTAGGGGTTTTGGAAGCAGTGCTTCAATTTCTAGTGGGTCCACTTGGACACAATTATACTCCCAGGACTGATGTGTATTTGTGTAAGGCAGTGACCTGATGCTCTTGTGATATCTGTTTGGTCATGGTATTCCCCATCAAGCCAGAGAGTTCTGGCTTGCATGGACCTTCAGAGATCACCCCCCACATTAGCCTTTACCATGCTTGACTTTTAGGAATGCTTGATTGGCTCAGGAAGTTTCACAACAGATCTACTCTGACCTATAGCTAAAATTCTAGATTTGACCTGAGCCCAGACTTCTGACAAATCCTCAAGAGAACCTGAAGTCTCCCACAGGGATTTGGAATAGATTCTTGGTATCTGAATTTTGTCAGGAAGCCAGACAGATTTCAATAATTCTGGGCATATTCAATTGCTTAAGATGAGTTTTGGCTGCTATTTATTAAGTAGATAGGTGCGTCAAGCATAGAGCTGTTTCTGTATGCAGTTTTGAATGTAATTCTCACAAAACTGCCTTGAACGATGTGAATGCCTTCAGTATTCACATTTTGCAGAGAAACTGAATTTTAGAGAAGCTAAGTAATTTTTCCAAGCTTTCAAGTAGCACAGCCAAGAACTTAAACCCAGAACGGCATGACTTTAAAGCTCTAAAACTTCTATAAACTCTAAGTTGTACTTCCTGTTTTGGAATTTCAGTTCCTCTTTACCTTTGTTCTCTCACTACAGATGATCAGAAACCTGGAGGTAGCTTCAGGGTTACAGGAAGGACTTTGGTCTTTTGGACAGAATTTCAAACTACACAAAGTTAGGCAAAATGCTGGCTCTGTTGGTTACTAGATATATTATACTGTACTTTTCTTTCTTTTTTTTTTTAAAAAAAAGATGACCGGTAAGGGGATCTTAACCCTTGACTTGGTGTTGTCAGCACCACGCTCACCCAGTGAGCGAACCGGCCATCCCTATATAGGATCCGAACCTGGAGCCTTGGTGTTATCAGCACCACACTCTCCCGAGTGAGCCATGGGCCGGCCCTATACTGTACTTTTCTGAATCTCAGTTTTTTGTTTGTAAAGAGGGGATAAGAGTACATGCCATATGCTTATTGCCAAGACTACATATGTTGATGTACATAAAACTCTTAGCCAATAACTCATATCTTGGCATTAAGTCTGATCAATTAGTATTCATTTATTTTCTTTCCTTCTTAGATGACTCAAAGCCAACTGGACATTCTTCAGGGTATATGGGAGTCTTATGAGTTCAGAAATCACTTGAAAGACCAAGAGATGTCATAGTGGTGAATTCTTTCTTACTATTAAACATCAGATATTGCTTTCTTGTGGAGTTTTTCCTGAAACTTTAAGGAAAGTAAGCCTTGGCTTTCTCTGCTTTCCAGGGGTTGTGAGGATTATTCTCATGTTATTCTTCCTCACCAGGTGTATTAGACCATTTTTGTTGCTTATAGCAGAATACCCCAAACTGGGTAACTTATGAAGAAATGAAATTTATTTCTTACAGTTTGAGAGGCTGGGAAGTCTGTGTTCTGGAGGCACCTCTGGTGAGGGAACTGGCTGGGAACTCTCTACAGGGTCCTGTGGTGACCAAGGTGTCAAATGGTGAGAACGGGTTGAGCAAGGGACAGCCAAGCTTCTCACCTGATCTCCTTACAAAGATACTAGAACCACAACCATTACGCCATGAATGGATCAATCCATTCACAAAGGCACTGTCCTCGCAATCCATTCACCTTGTAAAGGTCCCACCTTTCAAATATCATCATTGGATTTCCTACCCTCTTAGCACTATTACAATGGAGTCAAGCTTCAGTGAGTTTTGGGGGGACATTTAATCCACAGCACCAGACTAGATTGTGTGAGAACAGGACATGCGCTTTATTCCAACTACCCGCATGTGCTATATTGTGCCCAATAAGTGAATGAATAAATCCCTAGAGCAATTGTGCTTGCTTTGAGATTTTCCACTTTGAGATGTTTGACAATCTATCATTGAACAACAAATTTTAGATTCTCAAATTTTAATATTCTTAATTTCTGTGAGCTATAAAAATATAAACATAGACTTTTAAATCTCCAATAAGATGTTCAAATATTTTTAATTGGAAAATACTTGTAGAGAGCACTAACATCTATGGAGCAAATGTATTTCACAGGGCCTCCAAAGCCCTGTAGTCTCAGGTTTAGCCTAACCTTTTGGAATCACATATAGAAATGTTAAGCTTGCAAAAGACAGGAAACTTTCCCCCAGACTAAAGTCTCTGTTGTAAGATATAGAATTGTAACACAGCAAGGTTGCTGGCTCAAGGACAGACAAGTTACTTGACTGATATGTAAAAATGCTGGGGAAATTGCTGTAGGAAAAAACAGTGTTTGCTAAGATCAAGCTTTTGTTGATGGATTGACTCAACCTTTTGCAAATTGCATTATGGAATGTCACTTTGCTTGTTTCACTGAATGTTAGCCTCTACTGTTGAACTATAATTGTCCATAACCCCACCTATGTTCTTTTCCTGTAACTTCCTGGTCTGGAGAATAAATGTGGGAAGAGAACCCCAGTTTGTGGTTAATTTCCAAAAAGAAGGAATGCCTTTATCTTGAGGGTTCTAGGAAATTAACCCCTTGGGAGTCTCTCACTGCTCAGAAGAAATGGGCTTTGAGTAATCCTTTTGCGGCTCCATCACCCAGGGAAAGAAAGGTGACAAATCCGTGTGAGGCAAAGCAACAAACACCCACAAAAAGTGTTTTGCCACTGAATCAATCTTATGAAAACCATTAAAAGAGGACTTTTCCATTTGTGCCACTTTGTAGGGCCTACTAAAACAGCATGGTAAACCATCTGAAATTAAACGTGTTTTCTTCATCCGTTGTTATCTAGTAGGATATCCTCTAGGGTTGGAGAGTAAGATAGAAATGGTGAAAATTCTCTTTGACCCAGGATATTAGAAGCATCAAAGTGTAGTGATCTCAAAATGCTTCCTTTGAAGGGACATTGCACTGTGTGCTTTATCTCAATCATATCCCCTCTTGGTGCTCATCTTGAGAGTGAGCTCAGGTATAATAGCCATAGCAGGGCCAAAATGTGCCACTCAGTCTTGAGGCAAAGAAATGATCTGGCTGGTTCCTTGCTTTCTTTGGACTTTATATCTAGAGACAGCACCTGAATATGAGGATACTTCAAAACGTTCATGGAAAGATTTTTATTATCTCAATTCTACTGTTCCATGAACTTTTTAAAGTACCCTCCTACTTTGATCCTTTAAATAATCCATATCTTGAGGCTAAAGTAGTTAATTAATTTAGTGAAATCAGTACTTTAACTTTATTTGAAAACAAAATAAAGACATTTTATAATGACTGATGATTAATTTTAAGAAAAATGAAGATACTGAATATGCATGAGAGCTTTAATTTTCAATATAATAAAAATAAGAGAATTTTTAATTATTTTGGCTAAGTGAACAGTGCAAAATGGCAAACAGACAAGTCCGTTCCTAAAACTCTTTTGGGAAACTGAACTGTGTTACCTGCTCTTGCTGTCTTCATTGAAAGTTAATCGGTTTTGTATGGCTTAGCCTTGAAGCAATTATGAAAAATACATTTACTTTCAAGACTTTTGTTCATATGAAGCACATATTAGAGGAGTTTCAAAGGAACAGTTGTTGTTTTTTATCTTTGATAGTTAAACTTCTTTTCATCTTCCCTTTAAATGTTGGCACCAATTAATAACATGTACTAATTAATAACTACTTAATTATGAAGATTGAATATTGGTTTCCTAGACTAGAATTAATAGAGAATGAGAGAAATTACTTTTTATTCTTGATATAAAGAAACCTTAAGCTCAAACCACTATGTGTAAAAGACAAGCATTTTATATTGAATTTGAGATTCAAACGTATCATTGAAAATGAGATATTAGTAGAAATTCTAGTACAATAAGTTAAAGACACAAAAGTTCATGCTCTCATGTAGAAATCCAGAGAGAACCAGAACACTCCAAGGCGGCTCCATTATCCTAAGTTACCAAGTTTGTTCTCTTTTTGCTTCATCATCCTAACTCTCCACATCCACCCTCACCTCACAGTCCAGGAGGGCTGCTGAATATCCAGCCACATTTTTTATATTTTATTCTGAAAGAAGGAGGATCGGTAGAAGGGGGAAAACTGAAATCTCCTTTTCCTGTCAGGAATGGTTTCAGAAGTCTGCTTTTACACTGTTTCCTGGAACTGAGTGACATGGGTCATGTGGCTTTTAGCTGGGAACTCTGCAGAGAGGAAAGAAGAGAAGTGGAAGTAGGAGTCTTTGTCACAGCTACAGTAATAAAAATTGTGGACCTGGCATCATAAAGAAAGTAATAAAAATTATAGATATTTTAAAAGGTTATTATATGCCATGCATTAAGCTATCCTTTCTTAAAATTCAGTGTTCAAAACAAACATTTTCGAATGAGGAAAATGAGGCTCAGAGAGGTTAAGTAATGTGTTCAAGGTCATATGACAGTGGCAATACCAGGTCTAAGTCCACATTATTCTACATCATACTGCTTTGCTAAAGTAATAATAGATCATTGGGGTAGACCAGAGATCCCATGAATGGGTCTGAACATACGTTATCATTTAATGTGTAAGATAAAGTTGTAGTATAGTCATTATAGAAAACAGTGTAGAGGTTTCTCAGAAAACCTCTTTTTAACCTAAAAATCGAACCACCATATGATCCAGCAGTCCCACCTCTAGATACATATCCAAAGAAAAGGAAATAAATATGTTGAAGAGATATCTGCACTTCTGTGTTCACCGCAGAGCTATTCACAATAGCCGAGATATGGAATCAACCTAAATGTCCATTAATGGATAAATGGATAGAGAAAATTGTACTCCACCCAATGGAATATTTATTTTTCTTTTTTTAAAAAAACTGAAACATAATTGATTATACATATTTTGGGGTTCAGTGTTGACTAACAGTATTTGTGTACAATATGTGATGACCAAATTCATATTATTAGAATGTTCATCATTACAAATCATAATTATTCTTTGAGTCCCTTACCCAATTTCTCCCTAAACCCCATCTCACTACCCCTTTCCCACCTCTAGTAACCATAGGTCAGCTTTCTCCTTCTGAAAGTTCAATGTATTATTGTGGTATTTCTCTCATTATCTCTCTCTCTCTCTCTCTCTCTCTCTCTCTCTCTCTCTCTCTCTCTCTCATCATCTATCTATCTATCTATCTCTCCCCTCCCCCCCCTTCCCTCCCCCACTTATCAGTAAGGACATGCAGTGTTTCTCTTTCTGTGCCTGGCTTATTTCACCTAACATAATTTTCTCCAAGCTTACCCATACTGCTGCAAATGGCAAAATTTCATTCTTTTTTATGGCTGAGTAGTAGTCCATTGTGTATATATACCACATTTCCCTCATCCAGTTGTCTGCCAATGGACATTTATGTTGGTTCCATATCGTGGCTATTGTGAACAGAGCTACGATGAACATGGGAGTGCAGGTATCCCTTCGACATGATGATTTCCATTCCTTTGGGTATATACCCAGAAGTGGGATTGCTGGATTGTGTGGCAGTTCTATGTGTGGTTGTTTGAGAAACCTCCATACTGTTTTCCACAATAACTGCACTAGTTGATAGTACCACCAACACTATAAAAGAGTTCCCCTTTCTTCACATCCTTGCCAGCATTTGTTATTCTCAGTCTTTTTGATAATAGCCAGTCTAACAAGGGTGAGATGATATCTCAGTGTGGTTTTGATTTGCATTTTCCTGATGATTAGTAATGCTGAGCATTTTTTCATATACCTGTTTTCCATTTGTATGTCTTCCTTTGAAAAATGTCCATTCAGCTCCTTTGCCCATTTTTAAATTGGATTCTTTGCTTTTTTGCAGTATAGTTGCTTGAATTCCTTATATATTCTGGATATTAATCCCCTGTTGGAAGTGTAGTTTGCAAATATTTTCACCCATTCTGTAAGTTGTATTTTTACTCTGCTGATTGTTTCTCTTGCAGTACAAAAGCTTTTTAGTTTGATATAATCCCATTTGTTTATTTTTTCTTTAGGTGCTTATGCTTTGGGGGTCTTGTTCAAAAAGTCTTTGCCCAGCCTACTTCCTGAAGTGTTTCCCCTATGCTTTCTTTTAGTAGTTTTATAGTTTCAGTCTTGTACTTAAATCCTTAATCCATTTTGAGTTGAGTTTGGTACATGGCAAGAGGCACAGGTCTAGTTTCATCCTTCTGCATATGGATGTCCAATTTTCCCAGCACTATTTATTGAAGAGGCAGTCTTTTCCCCAATGTATATTCTTATCACCTTTCTCAAAGATCAGTTAGCTGTAAATATGTGGGTTGATGTCTGAATTCTCTATTTTGTTCCATTAGTCCAAGTGTCTGCTTTTATGCCAATATCATGCTGTTTGGGGTACTACAGCTTCATGGTATAATTTGAAGCCAGGTAGTGTTATGCTTCCAGGTATACATATATATTTGCTCAGGATTGCTTTGGCTACCTGGGGTCTTTTGTTGCTCCGTATGAATGCTAAGATTGTTTTTTCTATTACTATGTAGGATGTCGTTGGTATTTTGATGAAGATTGCATTGAACCTGTCGATAGTTTGGATAGTATGGACATTTTCACAATGTTAATTATTCCAATACAAGAATATATAATGTCTTTTCACTTTTTGTGTCTTCTTTAATTTCTTTCAGTAGTGATTTGTAGTTCTTGTTGTAGAAATTTTTTACCTCCTTGGTTAAATTAATTCCTAGGTATTTTTTATTTATGACTACTGTAAATGGGCTTGCTTTCTTGATTTCTTTTTCTGCTAGTTTGTTATGTAGTGTAAAAAATACTATTGAGTCTTAAGTGCTGATTTTGTATCCTGCAACATTACTAAGAGTTTTTTGGTAAAGTCCTTAGGTTTTTCTATATACATGATCATGTCATCTGCAAATAGGGACAGTTTGACTTTGCCTTTTTCAACATGGGTGCCCTTTATTTCTTTCTCTTGCCTGATTACTCTGGCTAGTACTTCCTAAAATAGGAATGGTGAGAGTGGGCATCCATGTCTTTTACCTGTTCTTAATAATATTAAGATATTATTGAAGGTGGGTTTATCGTATATAGCTTTCATTGGGTTGAGATACTTCCCTTCTATACCTAATATGCTGAGAGCTTTTATCATGAAGTCGTGTTAAATTTCGTCAGATGCTTTTTCAGTATCTATTGAGATAATCATATGGTTATTGTCCTTGATTTTTTGATGTGGTGTAACAAATTTATTGACTTGCATATGTAGAATTATCCTTCTCTCCGTGGAATGAATCCCATTTGATCATGGTATATAATTTTTTGTTATGTGTTGCTGTGTTCTTATTCCTAATATTTTGTTGAGGATTTTTGCATCTATGTTCATCAAGGATACTGGCCTGTAGCTTTCTTTTTTGTTGTTGTTGTTTCTCTGTCTGATTTTGGTATTATGATGATGCTGGCCTCATAGAATACATTTGGTAGAATGGCCTCTGTTTCAATTTTTTGGAATGGTGGTTAAAGATTGGTATTAATTCTTCTTTAAATTTGGTAGAATTCAGCAGTGAAACTATTTGGTCTTGGGCTTTTCTTTGTTGGGAGACTGCTGATTACTGTTTTGATCTCATTGCTCATCAGTAGTCTGTTCAGATTTTCTGTTTGCTCTTGGTTCAGTCTTGGTAATTTGTACGTGTCAAGAAATTTACCCATTTCCTCCAGATATTCAAACTTGTTGGTGTATAGTTGTTTATAATAGTCTATAATTATTCTTTGCATTTCTGTGGTATCAGTTGTAATGTCTGCTTTCATTTCCAACTTTTGTTATTTGAGTCTTCTCTCTCTCTCTCTCTCTCTTCTTTTTTCGTTAACCTAGTTAATTGTTTGTCTATTTTGTTTATCTTATCAAAAAATCAACTTTCTGTTTCATTAATCTTTTGTATCATTTTTTGGGTCTCTATTTCATTTAGTTCTGCTCTGGTCTTAATTATTTCTTTCCATCTATTCATTTTGGGATTGGATTGTTCTTGTTTTTCTAGTTCTTTGAGGTGTAAATGTTAGGATGTTTATTTGAAGTCTTTCTATTCTTTTTATGTAAGCATTTATTGCAATAAATTTCTGTCTAAGTACTGCTTTTACATTATTCCATGAGTTTTGGTTATGGTCCACACAAAAGAATATTAATCAGCCTTAAGAAAGAAGGAAAACCTATCATTTCTGACAAATGACAAATGGATGGACTTAGAGGACATTATATCATCTGAAATAAGCCAGGCACAGGAATACAAATACCTCATGATCTTACTTATATGTGGAATCTTAAGAGGTTGAATTTACAGAAGGAAGGAGTAGAATGGTAGTTTTCAGGGGCTGGGGGAAAGTGGGGAAAAATGGGACATGTTGATCAAAGGGTACAAAGTTTCAGTTAGACAGGAAAAATAAATTCTGAAAGTCTATTGTACAGCATTGTAACTATAGTTAATAATAACTTATTTCATACTTGAAAATTGCTAAAAGTAGATGTTACATGTTCTCACTCAAAAAAATGATAAGTATGTGAGGAGATATATTAATTAGCTTTATTTAATCATCTCACAATATATACATATATTAAAACATCACATTGTACACCATAAATATGTATAATTTTTATTTGTCAATTATACCTTAATAAAGCTGGGGGGAGATAAAGTCATCATCAATTTACTAGGGGAAAAAGATTATACAATATGATACTAGTATATTGATTTACTATTTAGGAAAAAGTAAGTTACTTCCTCAACTCACATCAGCATACAATAAGGTAAATTTTATATGAATTTAAAAAAAACTATAAAACACTTGAATAAAATATGTAAGTATATCTGATCCAATAGTGACTCAACAAAGAACTTCCAACCATGTGTATGATGAAAGGATGAAAAGGAAAAATTGGTTTGATTTTAAAACCATTGTCTAAAAAAGTAGGAAGAAGAAAAAATAAAGAAAAACTAAATAGCAAAGAATATATAGAACAAACAAAATATTGATAAACAAGTTTTTGGTTTGTCACATAAAAATTTTATCCTAATGTGAGCACACTAAATATTGACAAAAATCAGAAACAATAGGAAAGATATACACAAATGAAGAACAAACATAGGAACATATTAAATATGAAAAAATTTCCTGCTATCTTCACCTATCAAAAATTAATGAAATAAAAAAGCTAATCTTGATGAGGTTTCAGTATTCCTATCCTCTAATAGAACTATTCCAGCAAAGCATTTAGGCAGTATGCCTCAAGCCTCCTTAAAGAATCTATACTATTTAACCCGAAACATTGACTTCTTAATCCCTCTTTATGAATTTATTCTAAGGATACAGTGAGAGATATGGTTAAATATTTATTTCCAAATGTATTTTTCACACTATTGTTTACTAGGCAGTGACACATTAAGACTACGTATACTGTATAATGACAATGGAAATGGTATAATGTGGGAAAGACTGCAATCTACAGAGCCAAAAATCAGATTCCAACACTTATTGTCTATGAGACCTTGAAAGAGTTGTCTAACCTCTCTGTGTCCCTGTTTTCTTAGCTGTAAAATTGGCATAATTATCATAGTAATAATAATATACTTGCTTGTAAAATATTAACATATGCAATAGTACTTAGTAATTGGTACAAAGAAAGAGTAATTAATTACTTTAATTACTGTAATTATCATTATTATTTCATGATTATTATTATTATGGTACATACATAGGACTAGCTTTTATTCAGCCACAAAAATTGTGTTCTTAAAGTTCAACAACATGAGATGGATCTTAAGTAAAAGATTTTATGAAAAGTAGACAAATCATATAAATATTATTTTTATATTTTAATAAATAAGTTATGTTTAGAGATTAAAGACTGGAAGGAAATTTATGATAAGGTGAAAAGTGGTTATTTCTGGGACAGGTGAGATTATGGGTCTTATAATTCACCATATCAACTGACAAAAGAAGAAATACCATAGAGCCATCTCAATAGATTCAGGACATGCATTTGGCAAAACTCAACATCTATTTATGATCATAACTCTCAGCAAACTAAAAATAAAAGAGAAATTCTTCAACCTCATTTATAGCATCTATCGAAAACCTACAATTAACAACATACTATAAGGCTGAAAGACTGAAGTTTTTCTCCCTAAGATTGAAAACAAGACAAAGGTATGTGATCTCACTACTCCTATTCAACATTATACTGGAAGTCCTAGCTAGTACAGTAATGTAAAAAAATTGTAAAAGACACATGGGTTGGAAAAAAAGAAATGAAACTATCTTGATTTGCAGATAATATTATTGTCTATGTAGAAAATGCCAAATGATCTATATTAAAAGTACTATTAGATCCATTAAATATGTTTAGCCAAGTTGCTGGACATAAACTCAACAGCCAAAAATAAGTGTATTTCTATATGCTACCTATAAATAATTAAAAATTGTATTTTTTTAAAAAGCACCACTTTAAGCATCACCACCCAAAAGGAACCACTGAAGGATAAATCTAATAAAGCATGTAAATGTTTTGTAGCTGAAAACCACAATACATAAAGAGAAATAAAAAAAGACTTCAATAAACGGTGAAGTTCACCAAAATCATTAATTGGAAATCTGAATATCTTTAGATGTGTTAACTCTATCCCAAACCGATCTATGGAAGCAACACAATTCCAATCAAAATAATAACAAAATTTTTTGTAGGAATTAACAAGCTGATTCTAAAATTTATATAGAAAAGCAAAGGGCATAGAATAGCCAAAAAAAAAAAAAAAAGAACAGCAATGTTGAAGAACTCACATTACATGATTTCAATACTTACTAAAAAGCTAGAATAATCAAGGAGCAAGGTATTGGTAAAGAATAGACACATAAATCAATGGGAAAGGATTGATAGCCTAGAAATAGATCAATACATATATGTTCAACTGATTTTTGACAAATGTGTCAAGGAAATTCAATGAACAAATGGTAGTGTTTTTATCAAATGTCATTAGAACAGTTGTGCATCCATATTAAAAAATGTGAATATCTACCCATAACTCACACCTCTTACAAAAGTTTACTCAAAGTAGACCACAGATGTAAATGGAAAACCTAAAATTATAAAACTTCTATCAGAAATCATAGAAGACACTTTTTGATTGTAGGTTAAGCAAAAGGTTTTTTGAGGAGGTTCCACATGGGACAGAGAGCATGCACAAGGTCGGGGGCGCCCGCATCTCTCTGGTGGAGATGCCTGTGTAGTTTGGCAAGTACCTTCATTTGTAACCATCAGGAGTAAAATTATGTGCTTCTCTCCCTTTTGATATAAATCTTCTTTAAAGACTGGAAAAGACATATCCAAGTTGCATCAGAGCATAATTTGGAAAATATATTAAAGGAACAAAAAGCTTTTTAAAAAACATATATATAGGCTTCTGGTCAAGATGGTAGAATAGATGGTCCTCAGCATCACTCTCTCACACAATCAACCAATTTACAACTATTAAAAAGCAATGACAGCCAAGATGGGGCCGCTAGGGCTCAGGAGAAGAAGAGGAGAGACCTACAGAGTTCACGAAGGCAAGAAAAGCCACAATGAGAGAAAGAGAGCACCACTCCCACCATTTCAAGCCTTGGAGCTGGTGATCACATGGAGCAACAGCTGGGAAAACTGCAGCTGTGCCCTTTGTATGATGTTGCTTGTAGGTGGCAGAGGAGAAAAGGGCTTTGGTGGCTCCTGGGCCAGTAAGACCACTAACAGGATTCCCATGGACCCACATAGGAGGGAGGAGCCACAGACAACAGAAAAAAGGAGCCACCCAAAGGCTGGTGAGTCATCACAAGGGACTAGTGCATCGCCTGTCCCATGGGAAGTGTGTGAAGCACGGGTGGTGGGCGAGAAGGGCCCACTGTAGGAACACTGGGGCACAGCATAGACAACTGATCTGTCCCCCAATCCGTGCAGAATCACTCAGTGGAGACTGGTCAGGAATATAGAACTGCAGGGGGTGCAGTTTGCTGAAAAGTCTCAGGCTCAGACCAGAGTTTCCACACAACCCAGGTGTACTGGACTTCATAAGACCTAGAAGTACATACAAGGTCAACAATTAAAACCTGAGCTGCACAAAAAGCCTTCCCAAGGGAATTAGCAGCAATGAAGCAATTTAACTCAACTACAGGGCTCAAGTGCTGGTCCTCACAGGAAGTTCCTCCATTTTAGAAGTAAGCAAAGGACAACAAATTCATTCCAGTGCAGAGTTTAAGTGCTAGAAACAGTGACTAATCCAACACAGAACTGAAAGAAAAAACAAAATACCCACAGATCAAAGAAAAAGTTTGATATTAACTAGTAAAGGTCTAACACCACCAAAGAACACCTGTAAAACCTAGAAAGACTGGAAGCCCCCTGGGTTACAAACCAGGGAGGGGGGAAGGCCAAGGGCTCAGCTACATGCCTTGACATCCACAATCAGCCCAGTAATGAAAACCAAGCCACCAAAGTAAGCACACTGGGCCCCTGAGCCGGGGCAGTGGGGGGCTAAGGGCCTCAGTCATGCCTCCCTGATATCTTCAGTCAGCGCAGCAGCAACCACCAAATCACCACCATAAACACCCTTGGCTCCTGAGCCAGGGCAGTTGGGGGTTAAGGGCTTCAGCTACACTCCCCTGACATCTCCATCCAGCCCAGCAATGACCAAGCCACTGTTAGAAGCTGCTTGGTCTCCCCTGCCAGAATGTGGGGGTGCTATGGATCTCAATTATGCTCCCCCTCCTTCCTTCTTTTCTCACCCTATTCCCTACCCCTTCCCCTCCTCTCAACTGCTTTGCAATAACATCTTAGAATGAGGCATGGAGCTGGGAGAACCCAAACACAGCCAAAGTAGGCAAGCTGTTGCCACCACCCTGGGGCCCAGCCAGGGACAGCCAAACCCAGCTGTAACCAGGTAAAGAGCACACCAAAAACACTATTTCTACATGGGTAGCCCACCATAGCCACTACAATTGCCATGGCTACCACAAAAGTGGCCAGTCTCTTTAACAGCAGTCACAGCCACCATGCAGATGGCATGCCAGATTCTCAACTGAATTGACACAAGGAGAGGCACCAGTGGAGATAAAAAAAAAAAAAAATAGAAGAGGTCCTCTCTCTCCACAAAGCACACTCCAGAGTAATAGAAGAAGCATTTGCATTACAATAATAGGGGAGGACTTGATCACGCTTGTCTCAGTACTGGACAGATCATCTAGGCAACAAACTAATAGAGGAACAGCTAATTTATCAGATGGAAGGAACAAATCTATGGTTATTAGAGGGAGGAGGGGGAGGGAGAAAGGGAGAGGGGGAGGGGGGAGGTGGGGGAAGGGAAGAGATTAGATAAGGGGCATAAAGAATAAGTATGATTTGTAACAATTAATATGCTAATAAAAATAAAATTTTAAATATATTTTAAAAAACATAAAAATGCGGACTTTTTTGTTTTTTGTTTTAGATAAGACACAAACAGCATGAACCATAAAAGAAAATATTAATAAATTGCACTTTGTTGAAATTAAAATGTTCTGCTCTTTGAAAGTCACTACTAAGATAAAGACAAGTCTGAAACTTGTAATATAATAAAGACAAGTCTGGAGAAAATACTTGCAAAACACACATCTGATGAAGAACTAGTATTCAGAATATATAAGCAACAATTTCAATAATTTTTGAAAAAGGGCAGATTATTCAAACTGACTCTTATTACAAAAGAGATATAGATGTCAAATAAGCATAAGAAAAGATGTTTATTGTCATTAGACATTAGAGAAGTCCAAATAAGAACAAAATATACCATTACTCCCATATTAGAATGGCCATTTAAAAAAAAAATGACAATACCAAGTGTTGGCAAGGGTGTGAAGCAACAGAAACTCTCATACATTCCTGGCAGGAATCCAAAATGCTCTTTGGCAATTTTTTCAAAAGTTAAACACACGCTTACTTTTTGACCCAGCAACATTATTCTTAGGTATTTACCTAACAGAAATGAAAGCACATGTCCACACAACAGTCTTTATGCAAACACTTATAGCAACTATAGTAAAAATATCCAAAAATTGGAAACAATTCAAATATCATCAATTGGTAAACACATAAATGAATTGTGGTATACTCATAGTATAGTGTATAACAAGCCATAAAAAGGAATGTTCTGCTAATATGCCAAACTCCATGGATGATTCAAAAGCATTATGCAAAGAAAAATAAGCCAGATTAAAAAGGCAAATTACTGCATAATTCCATTATATGACTTTCTGGAAAAGGCAAAATATAGGTACAGGACACAGACCAGAGACTGCCAGGAGCTGGGAGTGAAAGGAGATGATCAGCCACAGTGTTTCATGAATAAGCTCCCTGAAAGGATGAAAATATTTTATATCTTCTTTGTGGTGGTGGCTACAGGACTCCATACATGGTCACATCTCAAGATCTGTACATCTAGAAGGAGTTAATTTAACTGTATGCCAATCACACCTCAATAAAACTTACTTAAAAACCACAAACAGAATCAATGACTTTAGAAGAATTCAGATTGCCACAGTCTCATAGGACCTCAATATCACTTGAATTCCTTCTGGTAATTATCTCATGCTCTTTCGGCCCCTCGTACCTCCCACTGCTAAAAGGATTTGGGATCATGAACTATTAAGTAGGGAGAGGTTTATTTAGTTTTAAATCCCCAGCTTAGATATCCAAATAGATCTTTGATGCTCTTTTACCATGAGGTCAAGGCCATTTTTTTATTTAGTGACACACAATGCTGGGAAATGTTGCTTAGGATGAATAAAATTGAGAAAAATCCTGTGGAGTGGTAAATTGGGTGCCTTTGCTTACCTTTGTTTACGCAGCAAACAGAATTCTGAAACTCAAATGAGACATGGTCTACTTTCAGAAAGCTAATTTTACTATCTATATCATGTATACTTTAAATATACGCAATAAATTTTATTTAAAAAAAGTAAATGAAGCCTAACGGTTCTCAATCTTGAACTTCTAACATTCAGTTGCCTGGGCTCCACTTCCTGTTACTCTGATTTATAAAGTTGATCTGGGAATTTGCAAGTTTCACCAGCTTCCCAATTAAATCTGATGTAGGTTTTCCCAGGCCACACTTTGAGAGAGTATGGTTTGAAGCTATCAGTAAAACTTATGGAAAAGATGGAAAATAAGCTGTGTTTTCTTTTTCAATGTAAAGTAATTATATTAAGGTTGCCTAAAGAAGATAAAAAGAGGAAGGAAGTGGAAATTTTTTAAATAAAGCTCATTTTTTTCAAATCTTGGTATTTCATAAGTGCCAATTATTTATTTTATATTCTTTTTCTCATTTTGTTTAAGTATATCATTTCGTAATAGCAAGACTATGTTAAATACCTAGTCCATGAATTCTTCAAGACATGAAAACCAATAACAGTAATCATTTTTAATAAAATGGGAAATGGACTTAATTTTGAATATAATTTTATTAACATTCTAAGTTATAAGTAGGAATTAGGTGGGAAATTAGTTCTATAATTCTGTATTTCAAATTTTCATGCAAAGTAGTAATATTTGTAAAAATCTGACTGAAAGATAGAACATTGACCCTTTTCTCAATATATTCTTTTCAACTGTCTTTATGTTAAGTAATGCAACAAAATGCTTCCTCATTCTGATATTTTGTGGAATTATAAATGTCTATTCAACCTACCAGAAATGCCAGAAACATTTCTACTCCTATTCTACAGCGGTTTGTGAGTTTATTATAAACTTGAAAATTTGGACCTAATCAAAGAATGAGACCAAACAAGAACGAACAAGAATACCGGGAGCACCTAACCCAGGCTTTCAAAAATTTCCTGTCTTCTTCCGTGGCCTGTGACAGTACAGCCAACAGCAGCTTCATGAAGGGACTTCACAGAGCTGGAACGCCGAGTCAAAGCCTCTGTGTGGATGACAGCTGTGGCACTAATCAGGACAATGGTGTCTCAGTTTCTCAGGCTTTAGACATTGTAATCATTAGAGATAATTGGGTGCGTGTAAAAGTTACAGCCATTGAAGGCTTCCCGTTTCCCAGCCTTAGCATCTTTTGTTCATAGGGAAGATTTACTTCAAGCATTGTTTCTAGAGGCATCTCCCTTATTTATACTGAGATAAAGCCTCTGGGTCGTGAACAGCATTTGGAAGAGTCCATCATTTGTCTCAGGAGAAGGCCGAAGTGTTCCATCTCAATTGTATTATGTCCTAGAGGTAACCTAGACAGCATCTTCTCTGCCTAAAGTTTCTCTACTTGTAAATTAAAAAATAAGAGTGTGTAGAGGGTCATAACTCTTTTCTGTACCTGTTTCTCCCAGTTACAATAATTTTCGTCGTCTAGCAGAGCAAGAAAATAATATATAGTGAGCTTGGATAACAGACTGAGTTGTCAGCATTAGGCACGTGTGCTAAGCATTGGTATCTAGCTGCCACTGTGTATTCAGTAAGAATGAAAAAGCAGAGTGAGCATCTTTATGAGAAATACCACCACCCACCCTGCTGTAAGTGCCTCATGGGAAAGTGTGCCGTCCTGTGGGGGACAGGCAACGTACTCTAGGTAGTGGCCAGGTCCTGGAATGGTAACTATTTTCATGCTATTTTGCTTGAAACCACTTGCCATGCTGACTGCAGTTTGTGAAGCAGCTACATTTACCTCTAATGGGAATTCACTTTTATCTTCCTAATCCTGTTGCATGGCCAGCAGTGTCTACATATGGCAGGGTTGCAAAATCTTCAGCATACCCTGGTATGTTCATACTTGTCAGTTCAAGAGATTTTTTACAGCTTGGGGTTCCTTTCAGATTCCTATTCATTGATCTATATATATATATCAAATCCACTGAAAGTCCTATCAGTTAAGTCAGAATCTCCAGAACATGATTCTATGTGTAGACAGGTTTTGGAATCACCTCATCACGATAGGAAAGGTTAGCAGGATTGCTTATTACTTGTACCCAATTTTCACATATTGACCTTGCTAATCTGATACTCGCACTGCTACTGAATCCAAATCTCTTGCCATTTTTCCTTCAAAAAACATTTTTTAAAAAAAATTTATGTCTACCACCTCATGTTACTTTTACTACCATAGTTACAGGTCTGGATTTTTGTGACAGCTACCAGCTCACCTCCTTGTAATTTGCATGCTCTGCTTTGCATACTATCCTTCTGATACGTTTATTGTAAAGCTCTTTGATTGATGGCATGTTATCATGCTGTCTACTTTGCTACCATAGTCAGTGTATCTATCTAGGGAGAACACAAACAAGGGAAAAGGGTATAAACATTTGTTCTGCTTCTCAACCTGCTGCATCAATGTGCCAATATCAGTAAGGATCTAGTCCCTGGGCTTAAAAGCAGGAAATGTGAATATAAGTTGTGGTTCTGTCACTTACCACCTTAATGATTTTGGCCTTTAGTTTTCTCATCTGTAAAATAAAGATGCTGAGCCATGGCTATATATTAGAATCTGTTAGGGAGTCTATTAAAAATATACATTCCCAGCTCCCATTGCAGGCATAAAGAATCAGAATTATCAAGTGTTAAGGCCTAGAATTTATATATTCAATAAGCTCCCCCGGTACTTCTTATGTGTCTAACTAACCTTTGGTTCTTGTTTTAGAACATTTGGATGAGATGACTTTCAAAGTCCTCTCCAGATTTAATAATCTATGTTGCTAGGTCCAAGACATAAACAAAGGAAAAATTACAATGAATAGCACCTATTACCATGACTGGCACATAGTAGACATTTTGCTACTGCCAGTTGATTCATTAAGAGGGACTGTAACAACAGAATCATACATTAAACAGCAGACATGTTTAGGCAATGCTAATGCTGTTCTACTGGGTAGCTGCTGATCGCCTTTTTGAGGTGGCATAGAGGTGCAGCAAGAAGGGGGAGGGAACCACCTGACGTCCTACCTGGCTGCAATCATCTACTGATCCCGATTACTCCTGTTCATTCATTGATGACTTCCACACCTGGATCATTGTATTCTTTCCACTGCTTCTCCTGTCACCATTCCTGGTAATTTCAACATCCAAATGGATAATCTGGCCAACGTCATCACCTGTCAGCTCCTCAACTTCCTCACTCTGGTAAATGATTTTGTGCCCATTTCAGTTGCCCACTTCCATGATCAAACCCTTGACCTTGTCATCATAAGTAGCTTCTCTAATTCTAAAACTTCAGCTTCAACCACCATCTCCTCTAACCAGTCCATCTATATATTATTCCTGTTCCGATCAGTCTTCAGTTTCATCAATATGTCATCTACTCACTCTTCTCGTTTCCTGATGTCATTCTTTACCTAATTCAGATTCTATGTTTTATAATTATAACCACTCTCTTATAAATACTCATAACCTCTCTCCTTCCACTGGATTATCTGGTTAAGTCTGGATATTGTTTAAATGTAACTATCCAGCCTACTCTGTGCCTATACTTTGCTGTGGGGAAAATCACATAACCATACAGACCAATGTCGGTGTAAATTCATGACCCAAGATTTAAACATATTATGCATAGCTCTTCTTTAGCTTGTTGCTATTCCTACTCAGCAAAATTACCATTGTATACCTTCTTCTCTTTCTCAAAACATCTACACCTCACAAACCCAACTCATTTTTAGTTGATGGCTTTACCTCACAGTTCATTGAGAAAAAAGAAGTGACCAGAGTAGCCTAAGTATTTGTATTCTTGAATACCTTGCTCCTTCAATTATCTCCTCTGTCTCACATCAAACATTTTCTCCTCTTTTCTGTAGAGTAGCCTACAGTCAGTCTACAGGTGTGTTATAGTAGCTCCTATCTTTAAAATGAACACACACACAAATATCACACAACCCCTATTGTGCACATTACCTCCCCATTTTGCTTACACTCTTTACATTAAAATGCCTTGAAAAGTTGCCTGTGGTTACTGAATCAATTTTCTTAGCTTCTGTTCCCTTTTCAAACCACTCCCAGTAGTGTTTGCTTTGACC
This sequence comes from Galeopterus variegatus, assembly GCF_000696425.1. Taxonomy (NCBI): domain Eukaryota; kingdom Metazoa; phylum Chordata; class Mammalia; order Dermoptera; family Cynocephalidae; genus Galeopterus; species Galeopterus variegatus. Next base: position 70,234 of record NW_007726618.1, on the reverse strand, counting down.
ACTCCACAGAGATTGTTCTTGGCAAGTGCACCAATGATCTTGGCATCTTTCTTACTTGTCCACTCAATTTTCAACTGACCATTCAGCACTAAATGATATTCTAGAAGAAACATAATCTTTCCCAGTTTCCATGACATCATACTCTTGGTTTTCCTTTCATCTCATTGGCTATTCCTTCTCAGTCTCTCTGGTATCTGGTTTGCTGGTTTGTCCCCCTCTGAAGAAGCTTTCAGAGCTGGAGGCACAGAATGCTAAGCCAAAGCACTGTCTTGGTCAGAATGAAATGCACTCTAGCCAGTTTAAGAAGAAAGGGATGTCTACTTTTAAGCAGGGGATTAAATATCTTAAAATTTTTAAAATGAACTAAAGAAAGGAGCGAGCTCCAGAAATGAGTCCCACTGAAGAACCGAGGTTTCAAAAATGTTGCTATCCTTACCATGATTAGGAAGCTGTAGAATTAGGAGCTGCTTTCAGAGTTGAGAAGATGGCACTAGGGCTGCTGAATCCAGAACCACAGTAGTATCAGTGCCCTCAAAATGAATGCCCCGACCTGCCTCACTCCTCCCATCTCGGTTTTGACTTCCATACTTGCACAAGTGCAGCTGATGGGCAGAACCAAAATTCCACATGAAACCCACTGAAGGGAGCCTGGGAAATATAATTATGGTTTTACAGGCTCTGCAATACAGGAAGACACACAAGGAGGTTGGAATAGACATTGTGAGTCAATCCACTGTATTTGCTACAACCCCATTTACTTCTCTGTCCATCCCTAAAGATTTCCCCCAGTCCCATGGATTTAATATCACCTATGTTCTGATGACTGCTAAGTATCAATTTCTAGCCTTGACCTATCCCTAGAATGAACTTCAGGCACATACTACTTTGCATCTCCACTTGGATGTCTAATACACATTTTAAACTAAAATCACAAAGACACTTATGATTTTCCCACCTGCTTCTCCTCATCTTACTCACCTTTCAAAAAGCATAACCTTGGGCCAGCCCGGTGGCGCACTGGAGAGTGCGCTGCTTGGGAGCGTGGTGGCGCTCCCGCCGAGGGTTCGGATCCCATGTGGAGACCGGTTCCCGCTCACTGGCTGAGCTTGGTGCGGGCGCAACACCGGGGGTTGCGATCCTGTTACCGGTCAGTAAAAAAGGAAAAAAAAAAAAAAGCATAACCTTATAGCCAGTTGCTTCAGCCAGAAATGTAGGGATTATCTTTGATTCCTTGCCTTCCGTTACTCCCCAAATTCAATTCGTCAGCAAGTTCTGTTGATTCTTCCTCCTGAACATATCCCAGATCTGTGCTTCTCTCCCTTCCTCATGACCAGCCCTATTTCAAGCCATCATTATCTTTTTCCCTGTCTTCTGCAATGGCCCTTTAACTAGTCTCGGAGCTCCAATTTATGTCCCACAACAATCAATTTTCTATTCAGCAATAGTGATCTGCAAAAATACCCTCCAAACTTTTTCCATCACATTTAAAATGTATCCAATATCCTCAACCTGGCTTGCCCAGGTCTCTTTCCTCATTCCACAGCAAATCTCTTTATTCTAAGTATTATTGACCTTCTTTCAAATTCCTAAGTATGCCAGACTCATTCTTGCCTCGAGGCATTTATACTAATGATTTACTCTTCATGAAATGTTTTTCTTTTCACAATTTTTACCTCCTCTCCTTTTTATAGTTCTTGACTTGAATGTCACCTCTTCTAAGTATTTCATGGAAGACTTTCTATTGTACACCTATTTACTCAGCTTGTAAACACTGACAAAAGGGTAGATTCAAAATACTGAATAACTTAATAGATCATACTTATGCAGATGAGAAAATTGATGTTTGAAGATATAAACTTACTCAGGCTTCACCACTAGTGAATTGCTCATCTGGAACACAATTCCAGGTCTCTCTGTCTCTAAGCATGTGCTCCTAACCACGACATTCTCCTGCTAGGACTAGATTCCTGACTTACTGCTATGCCTATATTTTTCTCCCTTCAAAACCATTCCACTACAAACGCTTAAAAAACTCTTTTGATATCACTACTTTGAAAACCTTTTCTAGCTCTCCATCACCTACAGCTTAAGGTGAGAGCTCCACTTTCTATCATTTAAGGTCCCCTCACACTGACTTTATTCCATTTGCGAAATACTTTTTCTACTAATGTAAAAATCTGTGTCTTACGGTCACAGTCTTCCTTCCTGATCGCTATGTTTAACTCCACTATTTCTTGCTTTTAACTCCCATTTTTGGAATTCTGGTTTGACTTTCTGAATTCTGGGATTTTGCTCCTACAGGTGGGACACTCATTCATTCATTAGATTTCCCTTGAGGACTAATGCTGTGGCAGACATTGCTTGGATTCAGAAACCCCACCCTCCACCCCGAGCCAAGCCACTAATAAAGGGTATCTTTTAGAACATCTTAGGACACACACTCTGGGTACAATGCCCTTGAAGGCAGTTCCTACTGGGCCCACTCTTCAGATAGCTCAACTTCTCATTTCATAAATCAGGGGTCATCTTTGGCTTTGATTCTAAAGTTTCCAGAAAATCAATGGCAAATGTTATAAATCCTGCTACAAAGTTAATATGAACCAGCAGTCATTCTCCTTTGCTCTGTCAGTGCCTGTAGGGACAGACTTAAAAAAGAAGTGAAGTAAAGGAAAACTTCTAAGTGCTCTCAGACTTCCTCTGTAGAAGCCCACTGCCATGCTGAGGAAAACTTTAACAAGTATATACTTTTAATGAAGTCCCGTTAAAAACATATATACCGTGCTGGGTAGCTTTTATGTATTTCTTATCACTCATGGTTGATTTCCCAAGGTACTTATATTCATAGAAGTTCTCCCTTTTCCTATCATCCTACTCCTCCTGTCAAATGAATTTGTTGAGGCCACAAGGCAAAGCTATAGACAAATTGCTACCATGGAAGCAAAATGATGCCTCCAAAACAGCACTGTAATTTTGAATCCTAGAAGGGGAGCACACTGATTTAAAAAGAGAAGTTCATTTCCATTATAATTGAGGAAATTATGTTCAACAATACGGAACAAAAAAGAAGAGGAAAAGAATAGTTCATCCTCCTTTCTTATTATTAAAATTATTATTATTTTGAAAAATACTGTTGGTCAGAATTTGGCCATCCACAACTCTGTAGGGCCACTCCGATTGTTTCAAAGAAACTATAAAATTTTACATTCTAAAACAGATATGGCAATCCCCAAATTCTTATTTCTGTGCTCTAGGGGCAGCTGGTCTATTTACTTGCTTCTGCTTTGACAGGACTCCTCCACATGGGGACTGGCTTTCCCTAGTGGTACTGGAGGTACAGGGAGGGACTCTGGAGCTTGACTGCTAAGAAATAGAAATCCCTTGAGTCCTTCTAGGAGTTTTCACTTTTAGTAATTACAACAGGTGACCTGTCTTCTAGCTCTCCAACTTACTGCATGAAGTTGGTCACTTTTCTTTACCTTTCTAGGATTTATTTTTCCCATTCATTAAATGAAGCAAATTATATCTGTTTATGGGACTATCATAAGGATTAAATGACAGTCTTTATCACCTCCTTCCCACTCTGAAGCTGGGCATTTTCTTATGTGCTACAGTCTTCCTTGCAAACAAGAACTGGTTCCTGAAATCCTTTTTCCTGCATCTTCTTGCTATTTACTTTTGGACTGAAGGAATTACCTGCTTCCTGAGATTCCTGGATATTTATTGCTTCCTGGTGCCCTGCTCCTACATAAGCATCCTCTGGTTGCCTACTGATAGATTTCCCAGATAGTCTGCTTGCCTATTGAAACTTCATTTATTCATTCCTTCATTCTACAGTTATTAAATCCAGATGCTCTATGTCAGGGAATGGGTTAGTGGATACCAAGATTAAAAATGCAGCTCCTACACTGAGGGGCAAATTCTATTAATCACCTCGGGTCAGCACCAGATATTGGAAAGCTTCCAGTGGAACCTTGAAACAGATGGTTAAACAATTTGGGGAGAATTTTAAAAATAGAGGTTTCTGCTCATCATCATTTGGGTCCCCCCAAAGCAGACTGAGACAAGGACTTGGGTACAGGCAATACATTTGTGGTCCCAAGAAGCAGAAGCGAGAAGCGAGGCATGTGTGGTGTGGAAGGGACAGAGCTGATGACGGGTGCTTTGAGGGGTGGACTGTGGGTGACTGGGGCTTGGTCCTACTTGGACACTCTGAGGAACCTTGCAGAAAGCAGCGCAGAATTTTCCCACTAACATATGGGAAAGGTGAGGGTACTTATCCACTGATTTCTGTCCCTCTTTGGTTGAGGAGTGCCCTCAACCAGGATGTTGAATCCGGGGCAATTCTTGAGCTGAGAAAACTCCTTGGGGCCACAGAAAGCCCTCAGGCAGGGAGGCGCCTGTCAGAGTGCATGCAAACTACCCCCAGGGACTGCAAGAGTACCTGGAAATGAGCTGAGGGGACATGGGACAAGGCAGCCCCAGTGTCTTCTGCATACTTCCTGTTTTTCCAAGTTCAGCACCTTGCCCAATGTTCTGTAGTTTATGTTCTGGCTCATCTAATCACTGCTCCATTATAAATTGATTCACACTCCTCCAGAAGCAGCTAATTGATCCTAAATAAGCAAACATTTTAGAGGTTATTTTGCCTTGAATTTCTTATGTACAGTTTCTCTCAGCAGTATGTACGAGTGGTCTCCCCAATGCATCGATGTTCATGTGCGTCTCATAGGCTGGGCTGGAAGGCAGCTTCACATTTATCCCTCTGCTCCAGCAGGCAGTAACTGGTGAGTTTCTATACTCAGAAGTAGATAACACAGAGCATGATTTTCTGAAGCTACTGACTGTGATACGACTTCCCTCTAGCCTAAAGTTCTCTTACGGTTTGTTCCACTTCCCCTAACGTGAAAACAATGCTTACATATTTTAAAAATTGCTTCTCTCTCCTGACTTCAGATATCCATAATATGGTGAATTTTATGATGTTGGTGGCCTTGGCTCCCCCACTACCTTTCCACTCCATCCTTCTTGCCACTACCAAAGTCATCTAGTTAAAATATAAGTACAAAAATAACATTATTCCCTTTCTGCAAAATTTTTGGTGGCAAGTTTGGACTTCGGCACGATATTTAAAATTTTAATTGTCTGGCTCTATCTTACATGTCTTTCCACATATGCCACTTAATCTAAGCTCCACTCTTTAGCGCCCCCTTTCTTCAGCTGGTGTTCTCATCATTTGGAATACACACTCACAAAGTGCCTTGTTGCCACTTATTGAAACCTACTCTTTATGTCAGATGTGTGATAGTTGTGATTTTGCTGCCTGACTGCCACAACCTCTGCCTTTTTAGAAGATGACATAACTTTTACCACCACATACTGACCATACAGACAGAAGAAAAACAGAAAGAAATGAAGCAGCCTGGAATCCTATTTCCTGTACATTCACAATTTCAAATATTTACCACTGAGTAATCTCATGGCAAAATGAATTCAACCAAAAATGTGGGTTGTTCTAAACTGTATTTTCTGAAACAACATAGGGTCAAGGATGAGGTATCCAAGAAAATGGCAGTTATTGCAGCATAAATGCACTGAATTCTGCAAAAAACAGGCAGGATAACTAGAATAGCTAAGCAAAAGTCCCATAGAAAGTACGTATAACAAAACTGGGTGCCAGGGAATCCCCATGAACTCCAAAAGAAAAGCAAGTGAAAAAATTCAGTAACAGCAGCAAGATTCATATGGTACCAGGCATGCAAGAGAAAAGACGCTTTGACTGCTGGCAAAGACAGAGACCCAACAGGTACTTCGTTGACAGCTCAACATGCAAACCTGAGATCAGGAGCTAAAACAGAGAGAGGGGTCTCTGTAGGCCCCAATTAGTGGGTAAGATCAGGGGGACCACAGTATGTTGGTAGGGGCTAGAGTAGTTTGGGCCCTATGCACATTTGAAACTAACTCAAGGACAGTGTCTCACACTGAGAAGAAACCTATGGGAGTAGAGTGAAAAACTGATCAGGACTAGAACCATAGACCAAAGAAAAATGGAGATTCAGATAGAAATGGTAAAGGGGAGTAGAACTAGATCTCAGCACTTACCAGACTATACATTTGAATACTTCACAGACATAGTAGAAGAGAAAGTTCCAAAGTATGGAACTAGGAAAGGTGTTACAGCCCAGCTTTGTCTTTTAAGAAAAGAAAATTCATCTGACTTAACATAAGAACAGCAAAGGACCATAGAACAATCCCATACAAAATTAATATAAAAGACCAGAAAGACGTGGCCATAGAGCACTTGAAATTCCCAGCCTGGTATTTGAATATGCATAAAACAAATTTTAAAAATTATACAAATGGAAGCTTTGGATAAACAGAATAAATGACAATTAGAAAAACTCAGAAATAAAATAATTGGAGAAACAAAAATTTAAATAGAGATCTGTCAAAGCTCAAGGAAGATTTAGAAATAAAAGAAAAAAATTCTTTCAGAAACGAACATTCAACTATAAGGAACTGAAAAGTGGACAAACTCCCACATATAATGCCTTAAGAAAAATTGATGATTGAAAGGAAAAATTTTAAAGTCAATAAATAAAATGAAATACAAAGAATGCAAGAGAAAGTGAAAAATGTAAAACACAGACAAAGAAGATCCCCTGTGCATAAAATAGAAATTGCCAAAGAAGAATAGTCAAAGCAAAGGAATGGAACAAACACTAAAAACATAAATCAAGAAATATTTGCTGAGATAAAAAGATTACAAGCCAGAGATTAAAAGGGGTTACTGCATATCCAGGAAAATTGAGCCAGAATGGCCAACACTGATTCATATTCTAGTAAAACAATTGCACTTTAAAGAAGAAAAATAGTCTCCTTTGAACATCCACTCAAAGGGACCAAGTAACTTATGAAGGAAAAAATATCAGAGTTTTGGGCTTTTATGCCACAAAGCAAATACAGTAATAGATTGAAGAAACTCAGGGGAAAAAAGTCATGATTCAAAGTGGCCTCTAGGTTACAAAATACAAATAATTATGAGCTTTCAATATTTCAGGAAATATTGTTCCCATGGACACTCCCCAAGAAGTGTATTAGAAAATAAGCTTCAAACAACCAAAATTGTTGCAGTGACATCAGCATAAGGACTGGTAGTGAACATTAAATATATATGTAACTGTAGAACTAGGATTAAATGATGTCTGTGTGTAAGACCATATAGTTACTCAATGGCTATATTTTCTAGCAACTACCAAAGTGTGGGGAAGTTTGGAGAGAGTATATGAAAAAGTAGAATAGAAAAAAAGAATGTGCAAAACTTAGAGCTGGTTGGTTACTCACTTGGTTAGAGCACAGTGCTGATAACACCAAGATCAAGAGTTCAGATCCCCATACAGGCCAGCCACCAGAAAGAAATAAAAAAGGAAAGAAACTTAATCAAACAGTGGAGCACCTTAATAACCACTTATGTACTGACTCAGTAGCACTCTGATTGTGCATGGCATCTATCCACTTGAACTTATTGAGTATCAGGTGCAGAACAGTGAACTAGATATCTTTCAATATCCATTCTTTACTTCTTACATAGTAATAGAATTTATATCTGGCATATGACAACCAGCTAAAGATTGTGTCTTTATCCTCCCTTGAATTTAAATGTGGTCATGCGACTACTAAATCCTGCCTATTGGAAAGTGAATGGATTCAATAGATGCCATTGTAGTGCACTTTAAGGAAGAGCATGCCTAACCCCTCCAATAACGACTTCCACGGGCTGGAATGTGGGTGTAGGGGGAGGAGCTGGAAAATTGATCCCGAACAGTGAAAGGCAAGAGCTACATTGAGGATTACAGAGCAACAAGATGGAAGGAGTGCGGGTCTCTGTTGAATGTGGTTTCTCCCACCAGCCGTGGATGACCAATCAGACTTTTATGACAAGAGAAAGTAATTTCATCTTCTTCAAACCACCATTGTTTTCTTCTCTCTCTTACAGGACACAAACTTCTACCCTAACTAATACATCAGGAAATGACTTAGATTTTGGGAAGAACAAAGTCAGTTTATTTGCCCACAATTAGCATTCTTCACAATGGCTTAGAGTTTTCAAAGAAAAGACCAAAAGGTTAAATACTACAGAAAGTTGAAAGAGTCAAGTTTAAAACAATTTTATAGCTTAAAAGTCTGCATGCATAGAAACTGCTTATATCTGTAATTCTAAATGTTTTCTCTCTGGTTCCCTTAATTTTCTATAGTTTGTTTTCAAAATTCTAAAGTATTTGAAAGTTGAGCTAAGAAACACAATATAAGAAAAGTTTTGGTAGAAGCAATTTACTGACACCAGTTTTAATATAAATTTTATAGTGATATTGCCAAGTGGCATAAGAGCAAAATAAAATCCAGGGTAAACCTTGCCTTAAAATTAATTGTCTATATGCTGAAGTTCAAAGACTATGTGGATAGCCTGAGGCCTTAGCCATACTTGGAAACTGAAAATGGCAGTTGCACTATGAGGAAGAAAATGTTTGTGCAATTTTCAGACCTTGAAAAAGCAATTATTTTCTTTGGTCAGAAGAATTACATTAGGTAGTTTTTCGTCCCTCTTTCTCAAGTAATACCTTCAAGATTGTTTCAACAAGCCACCTAACTTTTAAGATAGTAGGTCTCAACATATTTTAATACTTATTAAAGAGTCCGATACATGAAACTCTGTGACTCTAAGAAATGTCTATCTGAAGTATTTTAAGAATGGGGATGCATTATGAACAATCTAAATGTAAGACAGCCTTTCCCAGAGCAAGTATCGAGGCTCACCAGAGTCAGTTGTCCAGGGCTGGGTCCTAAGAAGCTAAGTGTTTAAAGAGCTGCTCAGGAGATTTTGTTGCACACAGAAGTCAAAGACTACTGATTAGTTTTTAAATATACAAAAGCAAGTGTATGCTTATCATTCTCACTTTAATGATAATGATACTGATAGTTGCCATTTATCAATATCTTTATGTGCCAGCTTTGCTCACCTTATTTATTTAACCCTTGTAACATCTCTAAAAGGCAGTTAGCAATTCACTGTTTTACAGACTGGGAAATTGAGAGGCAGAGATCTTTGGTAAACTGCAGTCAGGCTTTGGACCCATGTTGATTCTCATGTTACATACTAAATGGGCATTAAAATTGCTCATGTTTAGTTTTAATGGTAACGCAGCTGGTATAGGGATCAGATATTCATAAAAGTTACTTAAATATTGAGTGTTCAAGGTCTCTAATGCCAGGACATGTTGGTCTTTTGAAAGATAAAAAGTATAAAACACGATGCCTTTTGGATCAGATATTCATAAAAGTTACTTAAATATTGAGTGTTCAAGGTCTCTAATGCCAGGACACGTTGGTCTTTTGAAAGATAAAAAGTATAAAACACGATGCCTTTCTTCAATGAGGTTAAAATGTAAATGGAGAATTAACACATGTAGAGCATCGACGTAAAACAATAATGTAGGACAGCCCAGAGGAGGGGTCCCTTCATTGTGCTGGATTTGAGGAGGTGGCTAGGATGTATCTACAGGAAGAGTAAGTGGGACGACATTCCAGGCAGTTATTATTTAAGACAGTCAGTTAAATTCTGCAATCCTGCTCTGATTCACTTATATTTAAATCATGAACTCATTTGTCATCCTAATGTGTAAGAGGTCTCCAATTAGAATTGTAATGTGATATACAATGGTGCATATAAATCTGTCCATAAGAAATTATACCACCCTATTTGTGTGACATTTTGGCAGATCTTGAAGGTAAGTGAGAGATCACCTATTCTGACTCCTCCACTTTTCACAGATGAAGAAACTGAGGTTTAAAGGGTAAAGTGACTGTCCAAGGTCATTTAATTTTTCCATCACAGTTCAATGAAACCATGTTAGTTATTGTCAGTGCTGGAATTGGTTTTCAACTTCTGCTCATTACCCGAAAGCAAGAAAAACCATAAGGGATATATATTTTTTAAAAAACACATTCTTGAAATCTTCTAGGAATACTCAGGGGAGCTGTGTTATATTTTTATATCACTTCAGATTATATATTGCTTTGTTGCTTTCAGTTCAGAGTAGCTTAAGATTTATAGTCATGACCAAGGAGAAGGCTGAGATGTCACATCTCTGTTGTGTCATATAACACAACTCCATAGCATCTTTATCCTGAAGAATTCAACATGCTTTGCTTTGCAAGCATGGTTTAATCAAGCTTCTGATCTGCAGAACCTAAGGTCTAAGGTAAAAGAAGGTGTGTGTGTGTGTGTGTGTGTGTGTGTGTGTGTGTGTGTGTGTATACATACACATACACACATAAGAAAAAAAGCAAGTGATGCTTGGAAAATGAAATAGATATCTGGGTATCATCATTTCTTGATCTCAAAAGTGGGTTGGTCCTCTTCTAGAAGCTGTACATTGCACCAAAAAAGAGGACCTTTATATCAATGGATTCATAACATTTTCAAGTCTGTCTTTACCTTAAATAATTTTTTCATTTTGTTAAGTCAAAGAACATCTACTAAGCAAGTGCATGTGTATGTGTATACATATGTGGCATTTTGGTACATACTCTGGATTAAATGAATAAATAGTAAAGATAAATAAGTCATACTCCCTAATAAAAAGGAACTGACAGTCTAACAGAGGAATCAGAAATGTATAAAAATCACTGCTATTCAAAATATAACATGATAAATTTTATATTTACTCCATTAAAGAAAATTAAAATATTTATAACAGAGGAAACAGCTTTATCCAAAGAGCACTTGCTTTTGACCTAAAAAAAAATAAATACATTAGGTTAAAGTTTGGGGATCTGAATAGTACCCTGTTTTTCCTGGTGTTTTTACAAATGAGTTGGGTAAAGATTTCGATGACATGACATTCAGAATTTTGAACAGTATGAGGCTTAGAGGTATAGAAGTTGGATGATAAATTTGGAATCTAAAGCAATATTAATAATGTGGAAATGGAGGTTGCATTTAACAAGAAGACGTGTAATGAAAATAAATTTAAAATTTTATACTGAATGGAAAAAAATCAACACTAGAAGTTTGTGAAGCTATATCTACAAAGCTCGTTTGGTAAAAAAAAAAAAAAAGTTGTGATAATAATAACAGCAACAACAGCTAGCATTTATTGAACTTACACTATGTGTCACACTCTACTATATGCTGTATGTGTCATTTCACTTCATCCTCACAATAATCCTCTGCAGTGGGCACAATTATCACCTTCATTTTATAGATGGGGAAACTAAGCTTTGGATAAGTCAAATAATTTGCCTGTGGTCAACTTTGTCACTGAGTCTATATTTGAAGCATGGTCTGATTTATAGCAGAGCAAGAATCCCCCTTAATTTCCTAGTTATAATTTGTAAAAGTGTTCTCTTTGTACTCAATTACAAAATTAATAATAATAATAACAACATACATTCTGAGCTCTTTATCTGATCTTTCTTGAGTAAAATGCTAATTAGTTACTTACACATGAATAACTTTATGTGGTCATTTTTTAAAATGAAAACAGTTGTAAACACCACTTAAAAATCTTTTATTTAGTGGGTTTCGTGAGTTGTGTTTTCGTAGATGTAGTTGATGAACAGAAAGTTTCATGTCATTAAGATTTTTAATGTGAACATTATCATTTCATAAAAACAACCCTACATAGAGAATATTATGATTTTTAAGTAATCACTACTGTTATTTCTGCTAAGTGACCCTGACATTTTAATTAACTTGCTTTGCATTTCTAAAGCTTTTGTCTTGTCATCCATTTGTTCTTCTCTCCATGGGAGATAAACCTTTTCATTTAAGTCTACTAATGTCAGAGTATGTTTTTATCAATCCCATTAACAAATAGGATATCAGCTTGGCGTATGATCTTAGAACCAAATATATTTTAAAGTCAAATTTAAAATCATCTCCTGTGTTAAAAATAATATTGTTCTTAATCTTGGTAAGGACTGAGCATTTAAAATGTTGCAACCTAAGTTTCATGTGGGTATCTGATTCTCTATAGTAAGTCTTGCACTGCCTTCCTGCTGTTGAGTACACATATGCTTCATTTGTATAAACAAATAATTGTTTAGACAAGACCTTAGAAGATAAGTTCAAGTATTTTATGTGACAGCATAACATAGACTTAAAAAATATTTAGTATCATAAAACACAATCTAGTAACTTTCAATGCCCAATTGAAATAAAGTATAAAGATTGGCTCTTATAAATAAAAGTGACACCAAATGTCCCAGTTATAAAGCCAAAGAAAACTAAGTTAGTATCAATAGGCTCAAAGATGAGATCTCTAAACTTTGCTACCATAGTTGTAGCTCTCTAGCTCTCCACAGTCAACTCTCTTAAGAAAAAAAAGTGATGTTTATGAGTGATAGGGTAAGTTACTGTTTTTCCTCCATTTTCCCTTCCTCATTCCAAGCACAGAAGGTATGGGCCAAGGCTAAAGCTTAAGCTGTTTAAAAAGAATCCCCTTCCAGATTTTGATTCTCTAAAAGGATTATATCAAGAGTAGCACAGCCCTGAGAGAAAGAAAATACAGTTCTCTGTCATGAATAAAAAATAGAGATCATGGGGCCCTTGAGTAGTGATGGCCTATCTCACTCTATACATATCCACAGGAATGGGGCAAGACTCGGAGATGCCAGAAGGATGATGTCTCTGTGTTATGCAGGACTCCATTCATTTATTCACCCAACAATATTTCTTGAAACTTTTTGTCGGAGCACTGACATAGACACTCCGAATACATCACTATACAAATAAAAACTCACTATCCTTCAGGAATTTATACACTAGCTGGAAAAGATAGTTAATAAACAATGACAGTCATAAATAAATATATTATTATATATTACATTTATATATACTTATATTGCACATTCACATGTAATAATTGCGATTAAAAAAGCAGGGTAAGGGCCGGCCCGGTGGCGCACTGGATAGTGCGCTGCTTGGGAAGCGCGGCGGCGCTCCCGCCCGAGGGTTCAGATCCCACATACGGACCGGTTCCCGCTCACTGGCTGAGCGAGGCGCGGGAGCAGTGCCGAGGGTTGCGATCCCGTTGCCGGTCCCCGGTCCGGTGCGGGTGCGACACTGAGGGTTGCAATCCGTTGCCGGACACGGAAAAAGACAAAAGACAAAAAAAAAAAAAAAAAAAAGAAGCAGGGTAATAGGGATTGACAGGGGGAGCTGACAATTTCAAATAGAATCATCACTATTGGCCTCACTGAGCCATCATCTCTTTGAAAAGATGAGATTTTAATAAAGACTTGAAGGAGGCAACGGGCTTAGCTATGGAGATACCTGGAGAAAGAGTGATCCTGGCAGAGGGAACAGTTAGTGAAAGGTCCCAAGGAAGGAATGTTTCTCACATATTTGAGGACAAAAGGAGGCCCGAGTAGACATGAGATGGGAAAGAAAGGCCACAGTCAAGAATGAAGAGTCAGGCACCTAAGGATGCAGGATTTTCTGCATTAAGGGAAAGTCATCCAGCTTTTGCATGCAAGCAGCAGTGTCTGAAAGGAACGCATCAATTTGGAAAACGAGGACATCACTGGTTATCATAATGGTCCAAAGAAGAAAAGTCTCTTCTCAATTTTCTAGGTACCACAAAAAGTCCCCCCCAATATTTTTACATGACCCAAGAAGGGGAAATTTAATAGTTTAAATTGCCTTTCTCTATAATCTGTCAGATGTAAGTTGTTTGACTAATATATGATTACTCATGTCATAAAGGCATAGCTTGTGAAAATGCTCACAAACAGAACATACCTGTAAACATAAGAAGCTCTTCGAGGGCTGGCTGGTTAGCTCAGTTGGTTAGAGTATGCCTTGTAAGAAGCTCTTCGAAAGCATTGTTTCATCCTCTCTTCCAGTGACCACCCAGGTGTAGTATAACCACTAAACTGACTTCTAAGACCATACGTTGATTTTTTTTTTTAGATAATTTATTATACATACATGTGAGGTATAATGTTGATTTTCAATAATTATGTATACAATGTGTGATGGTTACATCAGGATATTTCGCTTATTCATCATTACAATACACAATGATTTCCTGTGTCCTTTGACCAATTCCTCATTAGCCCCCCCTCCTCTTTTCCACCTCTAGTTTTCTAAAAGTTCAATGTATTACTGTGATTGTTGTTTGTTTCTTTCTCTCTGTCTCTCTTTATTGTTCATTTGTCTGTTTTTATATGGCAGTTACGCTTTGTGGGTGTAACTCCTTTTGCTCAACGTGTTGTTTGAGAATCCACCATATCGTTGCTTGCAGTTATTGTTTGTTCATTCTCTCTGCTGTATTCAGGATCTTTAAACTTTATCTATAAAAGCCCAGACAGTAAACATTTTAGGGTTGGCAGGCTGTGTATAGTCTCTGGTATGTACTCTTTTTTTTGTTGTTTTTGCTGTTGTTATTCTTGTTTGTTTGTTTTTGTTGCTGTTTTTAAACTTTTTAAATATTTTGTTGTTGTTTTTATACACTTTTTATGTTTTTATATTTTTTATAAAATTTATTCATAGCTCAAGTGCCAGTAATAAAACAGGCCTTGAACTGAATTTTGCATGCCCCTGAACCATAGTATTGTGATGTGGGTATATACTGCAATATATTTCTTTATCCTATTGTTGAAGGGCATTTGGTTAGTTTCTACTTTGGGGCTTGGGCACATTCTAGTCTATTTCTTTTGGTGCAAATATAAAAATATATCAGGATATATACATATTTTTATTAAGTATTGTATTAGTCTGTTTCTGTTGCTTATAACAAAATACCCGGAACGGGGCAATTTATAAGAAAACAAGATTTATTGCTTACAGATTCGTAGGTTGGGAAGTCCAGGGAACACATCTGGTGAGGATCTTGGTAGTGGCAACAATGACCCAAGGATCTCACATGGCAGAAAATGGCAAAGAAGAGAGAGAGAGAGAGAGAGAGAGAGAGAAACTTTCACATTCTCTCCTTTTAAAGTCTTCAGAACCACATTCCTGACCACCATTATTAATCCATTCACTAAGACATGGTCCTACAATCTAATCATCTATTCAAGGCCCCATCTTCCAATTACCATAAGAGGATTTCCTACCCTCAACAGTTACAGTGATGATTAAGCTTTAATGTATGAACTTTGGAGGACACGATTCAATCGGTCTACAGCAATTATATACCTAGGAATGCCATTGCTGGATATGCAGTAGGGTCTGACCATGGTTTAATGTGCATCTTCTTAGTGATGAGTGAAGTTCAGCACCTTCTATAATTTTATTGGCCATTTTGATACGTATAAATTAAATTTTAAAATATGGCAATTATTAAACACAGCTTTTAATTTGTGGACTAAGATTATTTGATTATGTCATTTCAGTGGCTCCCATTTCACTTAGAATAAAATCCAAACATCCTGTCTTGGGCCACAAGGCTCTACAAGATCTGGTCCCTACTGACTTCTCTGATTTAATTTTATGTCATTCTCCTTCTTGACCACAATCATCAGCTATTATGATCTTTTAAAAATTCTTGAACATGTCAGGTTCCCTTCTGCTTCAGGGCCTTTGCACTAGCCGGTCCTCGCCCTGGAATAATCTTACCTTGATCTTCCTGTGATTAGCTCCTCCTCTTTTTTTTCAGATGACTATTTAAATGTCACCTGCTCTGAAAATCTCCTGCTCACCCATTCTAACCTGCCTGCCAGTCACTCTCCTTCCCATCATTCTACTGTGATTCTCCACATAGTGCTCATCACTACTGAACATTTTAGGGACCATGTTTGTCCTATACATTTTAAAATTTCCAGCCCCTAGAACAGTGCCTTCTTATAGTGTGTTCTCAATATATGTTTGTTAATATGCATTCAAGATATGTGTTATGGTGTCTGGCCTTCCTCCATTATTTACTGGGGAAACTTCTCTTCTGATGGTCCCAGTGCATAGCCATCCGGTGTGCAGTGCAACTCATTACAAAGGGAGACTGACTTGAAAAGAATTACCAGAAATCAGGACAGCCTGCATCTGAAAGATCGTGAAATAGGGCTGTGGCTGGGGAGAGTGTGAGAAGGGAAGAAACTAGAAGTCAGCAAAGGAAGGCAACTGAGAGTAAGAGAGAAAGAAGCCTTTCCATTCGGGACAGCTGGAAAGCAGTAGCAGGTCGCCAGAACGAAGGTACCTAAAAGCCTAGGGAGTTCTCCAGAGTCATATCAAATTTCATCTTCAGGTCCCTGAACCATACTATTATGGCTCCACCCACTAGAGACCCATGGGATTTCCTCAAAATAAATCACCCTTTGGGCTGTGCCGTGGCTCGCTCGGCAGAGTGCAGTGCTGATAACACTAAGGCCACGGGTTCGGATCCCGTATAGGGATGGCTGGTTAGCTCACTGGGTGAGCGTGGTGCTGACAACAAGTCAAGGATTAAGATCCCCTTACCGGTCATCTTTAAAAAATATAAATAAATAAATAAAATAAATCACCCTTTGTTGGTAGAAGCTTAAGCAAATCTCTATTCCTTCTATGCAAAGCCTGACTTTGATATTATAGTGGCCTTCAATATTATAGATGAGTACTCAATTACCCATTGATTAAAATTTATTTGTTGAACATGAGCTCAATTCTCTAGTAAACATTAATTGAACACGCCAAGTTCAAGCTATTGAGTATAAGAAACTTTAAGACATGACTATAAAACAAAATAATAGAGTACAGCTATAATATGTTGTTTTCTGCAAGTCCTTCCCCTCCTAGCAGTCAGTGGGACCTTCCCATTTCAGTGATAAACTGCAGCCCCCTGCAGCGAGCACAGCATCCTGCACCTAATCAGGGGCAATCATAAGTAAGATTATTTTGTACCATTTGGCTGTAATTAGACCAGCTTTTTTCTTAGTGATTCATTAGCATCATACTTTGCTTTCAGAACCAACAAACTCAATCTAAATTCCTCCATGAGTAGTGACAGAGCTGTGAACTGAAATGAGAATTATTGTTAACAAGAACAACAAAAATGAAAAAGGAATATTGCTTGGTTTTCCTCCATCCCCAAGTAGCAAATTGCAAACCAGACAAAGGCAACAGCCTGTCTGCCTGCACCTGTTCAACAATAACTGGCTGACAATTAGACCCTTGCAGCATTGTTGAACTTTGTCATACAATTGTTTTAATCCCAACTTTTCCTTCCTATTTCAGGAATGGAAATATGTATTTGAAATTCATGTGTGTTATTATTCACCTGGCCATTGTCTTCTGTTTTTTGCAGTGTATGAGGCATATAAATTTCTTAGCAATTAATGGAACTATCTGTCACACAGGCAATATTGGTAGCCATTGTTATTTCAATATGGAAAAAGTAGTTATAGTAGTAAGAAAAGGATTATATTTTCTTATAAAGGATTATTTAGTGAAATCACATTTAACAAGCGTTGAATAGGTCCTCAAGTGAAGGCATATTGTAGGTGCTAGAGAACTATGATTGCGAAAGTATGGAGAAATAAAAGACCGCTGTCTGCACTGAAATCCGTCTGGAGTCAAGAAAGTTCTTCTTAAGCTGCCACAAATGCAAACAGCTTGGATGTCCTGTTAAATACAGATTTTGATTCAGTAGTTCTTGAGTGAGGCCCACAATTCTGCAGTTCTCACAAGCCCCTATCGATGTAATGTCACCAGTTGGGGACCACGCCCTGAGTAGCAAGGGTTCAGGGACGTGTTGTCCAGTGGAAGTATAATATGAGCCACATGTCATTTTAAGCTTTCTAGTAGCCACATTGCAAAATAAAAAGAAACAAATGAGATTAATTTTAATAATATATCTCGTTGGACATCATATATCTAAAATATTTCAACATGAAAACAACATACAAAATATTAATGACATATTTTGCATTTATTAAAATATATACTGTGCCTTTGAAATTTGGTGTGTAGTTACACTGACTGCTCATCTCAGTTTGGACTAGCCACATCTCAAGAGGCTCCCACACTGGCGGTGTAAGTCTATGGGATAATTCTTACTTCAAACTCCAGGGACAGGCATGAATATATATATCAGTGAAATCAGTAGCTACCTATCCCGCTGAGTTCTGTAAACTATCGCAGCATATATTTGGCTTGTTGAATTTTATTTAAAGCTGAATATTCAAATTTAACCATGAAAATTTATTTAGTTAGTGTGGTATGCAAGTTTAATCATTAATACTCTTTGACACCCCATAATTGGGGGAGTTAAGTTTTCAGATTGCTAAATCTTGAAAAACAAAGAGAAGGACCAGATCAGATATGTTTTGTTGGGAAATAGCAGGAATGTGGAGGAAGGGAGAAATAAAAAATAAGCCAACTGAAAAAAGTAAAATGATATAAAATTCCACAGAAGGGCTCTTTGGACAAGGGATTGGGCTGGGAAGGGCTGAGAATGTGTTTCCCAGAGTGGTGAAAGAAAAATGGGCTTAGCGGACTACACTGCATCACTTAGAATTAAATTAAGGTACTATGTTATTTAATTTTTAAATCAAAGAAACTACATGTTATAGAGTATTATAGTTTAAATGTAACATAGCACATCTAAATCCAGAATGGAGAGTGACTAGTGTCTAAGAATCATCAGGAAGAGCTTTGTAAAATGACACACACACCTACAGAGATTCTAATTACCTCTTTCTCTTCAGCCCAACCGGATTATAAAATGCGATGATGACTCACTCTTTGTAATTGTGATGTAATGTATCTTTAGAGTCAAAGATACTGTTTTAATATAGTCTTGATAAGGTTTTATTAATTGTAACCAATAGTTTACTTAGTCTTTGCAGGCAAAATAGATACCAATAACTAAAACTGCATTTCTGTTTTTCATTCTTTTGTTCATTCTTAACATGTGGCTGAATGCATACAATGTAAAGAGTAAATAGGTTAGTCTTTACCACTTAGAGAGTTTTGTTTTTTTTTCCCAAACTTTTGAGGTTAGGTATCACTTGAAGATCCTGTTCTGTTAACTTTCCCTACCTTCTCCCTGCAAGAATTTGTAGGGTACATAATTTCACATTGTAGCTAGGTCTCTCCATGCAGAATTGGAAGACTCAAATATTATGTTCTGTGCAATAAAACCTCATTAATTCCAACCTCACAAGTTCAGAATGTGTATGAATTCAAGCTTAGTCTGAACTACTATTTACTTTATGTAACATACACCCATATTGAGGGCACACAAAGTTAATTCACAGCTTTAATCACACAACTGTAATCTATTTAAGCATTTTGGTCACACCAAATTTTATATAATGTGCACATTCATAAATAATCCTCTTCCCTATACTAAATCCAGTTTGGAAGGACCTCTATTTTCCAGCATTCATTATCTATTAATTGCATGCGCATATAACTTTGGGTCAGGAAATGAAATTCAATTTAAGACCTTCTATAAAAGTGCTAATCTATTCATTTAGGCTGGTCTCCTTTCCAATAGTGTTATTAAAGAAGTTTAATCTCTTCTGAATTTTTTTCTTCCGTGTATATGGATTAGAAAGAAATCTAAAAAGTTTTCCAAAATATGTGGCAAGTTGACTATTAAAAACCACACAAAATAAGGGTATGAGTCATTTTATGTATTGAGCACTATAAGGCTGGAGTTATAAGGATCTTGTGTCCTGTGCTTGAGGTTTCATGACTTTTTCTTTTCTTATAGCTGAAATATTCTATAGAAAAACAAAACAAAACAAAACAAAAAATAACCAAGCAAGACACTAAATAAACTTTGTGTATTTAGAGCTTTAGTGTCTGTGCTATCCAAGCATCTGTCCCTGACTTGAAATTCCGTTTCTTAGAGACTGGACCTTTTAAGTAGACTTTAGTAAACAATTAGCTTATTCATCTGTTTGCTTTTGCTCATAGGCTATCTAGATGCTTCTTTTCCAATTTCTTTTGCTTGATGAAAAATACTTGAGTATACACTTTCACAAGTTTTTTTTTTAATTCATGTCATCCATTTTTAACTGTAGGTGTTTTCATCCAGTATGATGGATCAGTGTGATAATTGCTTTTCTCTTTATGTGTCCAGTCCATGAGGTTTATAAACATCACTTTTCAACAAAGCATCTGTTGCTTGACTGCACTGGGAGAGCTTCAGGGTTATGTAGTATTTGCAGGATTTTTTTGTTGTTGCTTTATTTGGTTGTTTTTTTTTTTTTTTTTTTTTTTTTGCTTCTGCTGTAGCTTAATGGGTTATGTTTTAGAAGTTCATTAATTCTCCTCTCACCTAAGGTATACACTATGAAGTGATCTCATTTTAATTACCTTGTTCCCATTTTCATCACATTGGCATAATTTCTCTTCATGCCCAGTTTGTTAGCTACTTTAATGGGGGGAGGAAAGCATGCCCTGGTCTTTCAGTACTGTTTCTAAGCATCAGAATTGGATGGGTCACGGCAAATCTGCTAATGAAGACCAGCTGATGGCAGGTTACTTGATTGTGAGTTTGGGAGCCTGTGGAAAAATAATTCATAGCTTTTATATTTTAAAGAAATGAAATGATTCTTAATACAGGCAGTGACGTGACAATCAGGAAACTTTGAAGAGTTTATTCCTATTTCTTTCGTCGATGTTGTCGTGCACCTTATCACTATGCTAATCTCTTACCTAATAGTTGTAATTGTGATATTTGTATTTTGACAAATGGACAAAAAGACAAGTAAGTCGAGCTATTTTAATATGATAAAGTTGCATCATTTTCTCATATACACATAGTTATTTTGTTTATTGGTATTCCCCTCTATTCTGTTACTTAGTTTTTATTTCATTATATGTTCTTCATTCTGAGGGTTATTTTTTCTTCTAAACAAAAACAGATATAATAAAAATTAGTGGATATGTTTCCAATGTTATGGTGTAATCCCACTATAAACACATGTCTGTAAAAACCATATGCTGTGAATCTGACAGACGTGGTTGGAATTTTGGTTCTGCTGCTTTGATCTGTGTGACAGCACATAATTTTCCTTTCTTCTGTGAGCCTCACCTTTCTTATCTGTGAAATGGACATAAGCCTTGCCTGACACAGCTGCCCCTCCCAGCATGAAAATCTATGAGCCCGACACGTGGAGTTGTTTGCAGTTCACCACATAAGCATGTTCTTTGTGCTTCTGTGCGTTTCAGGTGTGCTCTGCTGGGAGTGCTCGCCTCCACTCTGCTACCACTTCACTGCCTGACTCAGTCCTAAATCTTTCAGGGCTCAGTTGTCTCTTCCTGTAGGAAAGCTTCACTGTATGCTGGTGACCCCCATCCCCTCCTGCCATTAGAAGTGCCTTCCTGTATCCTCACACCTCCAACACCATCACCATGACTGCACCTAACACAGTGCACTACAAATGCGTTTATGTGTCTGTACCACCTAAGACCACCTGTCCTTATCCATCACTTTATCCTCTTTGTTCAGCCCAGTGCCAGACACAAAGATGGCACTTTATGCTTGTTAGGGACCATCATCACCCTGCCAGGGCTCCCAAATCTCCCTAGATCCATGCACATGTTGTGTTCCTTGGTTTCTATGTTATACTGTAATACTAGTGCCCTGCACATTTTATGTCTTTTCAGTCTGTCTCCTTATCTATATTGTGAGATCTCTTTGAAAGCATCAATTCCAACTTATTCATCCTGATATCTTAAGAGGCTTAAAGGCCTGGCATAGAGTAGGTGCTCAGTAAATGCAAATTGAAATGAATAATTATTTTGGTAATAATTATTACAAACTTCCCAGTGAAGAGAAGTTTAAACTGCATTTTGATTTCTAAATATCCAGCAATAATTCATTGATAAAGATACTAAACCGTCTATATCTACATTATATATAGACATCCCTATATACATTATAAGTTCATTTAAATGAAAAAGAGTCATATTATTTTTTCTGTGAAGACAAAGTTTAGGTTTTTGAGAGAATGTAAAACATTCCTCTGTAAGCTATCCCTGTTTAAATGCTGTCTGGAGGCAGCATTTAACGTTATGAAAGGAACTTCAGATAGGCTTTCAAAGATTAACTTCCAACTCAATGATCCATTGTGTGGTCTTATTGCTCAACATAATAATAGACTCTACCTTATTGGGTCATTTATTAAAATCATACCACTTAATATGGTGCAATGCCATTTGTAGTTATTACCCAACCTCAGCCAGGCCTTCTGTGTGTTCATCAATCCTCTCATTCACCCTTACTTAATTCCCCAGCTTATTCTCTATGGCAGATAATCAGAACGTTTTGCACTCATTTCAGATTCATAACTGCAGCTCAGATCACTCATGCTCAGCCGACTTTGCCTCCTGCTTCAGTGATATAATCAATGGCAACTAATGTGGATCTCTGCCATTTGTAAACCTCTCGGATTTCAGATATTATTATTCCTTCTCACCCTCTCTTTCCTCTCCCTTCTCTTTCTCCCCTCATCAAGCTACCATTCCATCTTTATTCTTTCCTGACTTTCCAAATTTTCTAAAGAATATTCTATTTTATCACCATATATAATTCCCTGACTTCTCTCATTGAAAAGGTCACGAATGGTCACTTTATTGGAATCAATGACGGTCCTTTTTTATTTTCATGCAACTCAACCTTCCTGTTGGGTAGCTTTGGCACCGAACATGGCTTGGAAGCCTTTAGCACCTCCCTCCATAGCTTCTGTTATCACCATCACCCCTCCACTCTGCTCAAGATATACCCAATACAATTCAATCCAAAAAAAAATTATATTCTTCCTCTGAAAATACAGCTGGAAGACTAATCTGTCTACTAGCTTTCCTCTTATCTCTAAATATCTGGTACATAAAAATTCTGTAAGTGTTAGTACTGCAGTATCTAACACTGCTAGTTATCTACTTCTAGAAAAATCTTTCTTGCAGGATAAATGCTGGTGAGGTTGTGGAGAAAAAGGAACACTCCTACACTGTTGGTGGGACTGCAAAATGGTGCAGCCTTTGTAGAAAATGGTTTGGAAGTTCCTCAAACAGTTACAGATAGATCGACCATATGACCCAGCAATTCCACTGCTGGGAATATACCCAGAGGAATGGAAATCATCAAGTCAAAGGTATACCTGTTCTCCAGTGTTCATCACAGCACTCTTTACAATAGCCAAGAGTTGGAACCAGCCCAATGTCCATCATCAGATGAGTGGATATGGAAAATGTGGTATCTCTACACAATGGAATACTACTCTGCTATAAAAAAGAATGAAATACTGCCATTTACAACTACATGGATGGACTTAGAGAAAATCATATTAAGTGAAACAAGTCAGGCACAGAAAGAGAAATACCACATGTTCTCGCTTATTTGTGGGAGCTAAAAATAAATAAATACATAAACAAACTGGGGGGGTGGAAGAAGACACAACAATCACAATTCCTTGGACTTGTTAAGACAAGTGAACAGATATGATGCTGATGGGTGGGAGGAGGGAGAGGGAGCAGGGAGGGAGGAATCAGTAAAGAGACAAAAAAATCAAATGCATTGTGTATTGATAAAATAAAATAGAATGAAATCTCTCTTGCCTCCAAAATGAAGCTTTCTTCTCTTTTCCCTCTTGCTTCTAAAACTGCTCATGTTCTTTCTCCTTCTATAGCCTTTTTTTGTTTCTGTTGACCCCTATATTGGGCTATCTCTAAGGAAATAGCCTAGACTCTTTGCTCTCCTGGAGCAATTTTATTCATTCCTTTGGCTCCAATTACCACATTTCCGTAACCATTCCTATATTGTCAACTCCAAATTTTACCTTACTTTCTTTTACATTAACCCCTAAATTCACATGGAAGATTATGCAGCTGCAGGGATTCTTTAAAAGAATAAAAATAATATATCAAAAAGACACCGCACTCCCATGTTCATTGCAATGCTATGCAAAATAGCCAAGAGACGGAATCAACCTAAATGCTCATCAATGGACGAATGGATTAAAAAACTGATATATATACACAATGGAATATTATTCAGCTATAAAAAGAAATAATAACCTATCATTTGCAGCAACA
Organism: Galeopterus variegatus; assembly: GCF_000696425.1. NCBI lineage: Eukaryota > Metazoa > Chordata > Mammalia > Dermoptera > Cynocephalidae > Galeopterus > Galeopterus variegatus. Next base: position 46,212 of record NW_007726618.1, on the reverse strand, counting down.
TGGATGGAACTGTAAACCATCATATTAAGTGAAGTCAGGCACAAAAAGACAAACACCGTATGATCTCACACAAAAAAGGAATCCTAAAAAAAAAAAAAAAGTGGTTCTCAGAGAAGTACAGAGTAGAATAATGGTTACCAGGGGCTGGGAGGGGAAGGGGATGGGATGGAGGAGAATAGTGGAATAACAGGTACAAAACTATGCTAACTACCTAAGTGAATCATTGTGCAGTGTATGCATGTATTGAAACAACACACTGTATCCTACAAAAATGTACAAGTGAAAAATAAAAAAAATTAAATGAAAATAAAAGTAAAAAAAGACAACGTTGAGTATCTATTGTTTATTGACGAAAGCAAATATAGTATATTTTATGTAGCAATACTCTCCATGAACTTAATCTGGTTCTCATTTTTATTTAGGAGCTATTGAGTTTGTATCCAAGCATTACCAAATCTCTGCAAACATCTGGATTTTTTTTCTTCAGGCGTCCCTCACACAAGATAAAGGGATCCACTTAAGATGTGTAGGCTAGCTATACAACTGGTGTCTATGTAATCCAGGACATAGAAAATGTTGCCTATTTTGCACCACTACCCACTTTAGTTAGGACTGAAAAGAGTAAAAATTTTAATATCTTAAAGAAAGAAGCCACTTTTTTGATAGCTATCTAAAGCTTTTCTTAATCTCTAAATGGAGAGCAAATTTTACTATAATAATCTTTCTCTGAGATTGATGATAGATTGCTTTGTGGGAAATTAAACAGCTATATTTCAACCTTTATACAGAGAAGCAAGCCTCTTGCTCATAACTGGGTGGAGAAAACATGTAATAATAACACAAATGAACACTACTATGGTGATGTACGAAGTATTACATAAAAATACCATACAGAAAGCTTTACTAGTTTTCTTATTTATCCTCACAATAATCTAAAGTAGTAGACACTATTATTATCCTTATTTGATAAATAAGGAAGCTGAAGTTCAGGGATCACCAGTAAATCACTGAAAGTCATACAGCTAGTAATTGACAAAGCCAGGATATGAATTCATATCTTTCTAATTCCAAGTCCTATGCTCTTATCTAGTATGGTATAAAGAACATAGACTTGTGTGTCTAGGAAGGTTCTCATCTTGGCCCTGCCATTATTTAGCTGTGGTACTTTAGCAGACCACATAAACTTCAGAGACCTTAATGTGTACACACACCCATATACTGTGAACTAAGGTCCCTTATACTCCCCAGAATTTTTAACTTTTTTTATATCTCAACTTTTACTCTTCAGATCTACATAGTGATGAAGTAGAACTGCAGGCCAGTGTCAATACAATAGGTGTTTTATAAAGAAAAGCTGACTCTAACCTCAGAGTGAGAAATTGACACATTTATGTTGTCATTATATTGTCAGTCTCTTGAGAGTCTGCTATGTCCTAGGCATTGTGATAAGCGCTGGGTTTACAATGGTGAGCAAAATAGGCATGATCTTGACCACATATACCTGCCTTCTACTCTGTCTTAAAAAATCACTGGCCTCTGTATTTGTTGGTCTAGTAATATTCTAAACATTGGTGGCAAACACCATTTCTAAATTATGTACTTAGAATATTCCCCAAGTTTCATCACTGGGTTTCTGTCCACATCTTCAAAATAATCAAGCAAAACCAAGTTGGTGGCACTAGAATCTTGTTTGTGCCATGTCTTTCTGAAAGCAGCATTGAGATATATATATTATTTTTATATATATATATATATATATATATATATTAATCTAATAGGGAAGAATAATTTTCCTCTTCCCTGCCTCACTGTCTTCAGTTAATGATACCTTTGGCGTCTTTGGACAGCTTTATAATGATGTATTCCCTATACACATGATTAAAAATTATTAAAACCTTGAAAATATGTCACATGGTAAGTTTATTCCTACCAAACATATTTAAGCATTTTGAAGAAAAGTAATTTTGCAACTGCAATTTTTATTTCTCTTTCCTCAGAAAAATTGCTTATGTTAAAAAATATTTATAATGTGTATGAAAATCATCTAAATTTTCCAGATACAACATTTCTACTCTGTCATTTTTATTATAGAGGAAAGAGAATAACATATTTGCTCTGTAAGGAGAATAACATAAACTACAAAATTATTATTTTATAAAATATAAAATTATTAAACTTATCACACTCAAACTAACCTCGAGAGCAATGCAGAATAGCTTTTTAAAAATTTATTTTTTAACCTGTTAGAGAGCTAAAAAGTAAGAAAGCTAAATGATGGAATGAATAATTTTAAAGAGAATAGTCCCATGGCTGCTTTTGTACCTGGAGAGAATGGAGGAAAGAAAGAAAAGGAGAAATCATTCCAAATTTGCAAGCTTTCACTAACAGCGTGTAGGCATGGCATGAGAGATTAGCACACTGAAGAGTCCCAGCCACAGAGATTGCCAGCATGCACCTTGCCTCTTTTTCTCATGGGACTGTACTGAGCCTGTGAGGTGTATGAAGCCCTCTGCTGAGTGTGAGCAGCAGCAGCCTGCCTAAGACTGAGGACAGGGCAGGAGAGTGGGAGAGACCCCCAGAGTCTCGCCAGGTCTGCACTCATCTCTGCAGGGCCAAGGTCTGCTGCAGTATGGGCAGGGCCACAGGAATGAAGAACCTTTCCAAGTGCAGAAACCTCTAATTTTGCATGGCAACTTCAATCTCAGTTCTGATTTTTTAGCCTTTAACTGCAAACTGCTTTGAGCCATACATACATGTGTGATTTATTGGTCAGCCAGAGACTTTTTCAGAGTTTACACAAAGAAATTGGTATATTAGTTTACTCAAGCTGCCATAACAAAATTCCACAGACTGGCTGGCTTCATCAGCAGGCATTTATTTTTCTCACAGTCCTGGAGGCTAGAAGTCCCAGATCAAGATGCACGTGAGGTTGGTGTCTTGGAGAGCTGTCCTCCTGAACTTGCAGATGGCCATTTGCTCACTGTGCCCTTACATGGCCTTTCGTCTGTGCACACAGAGAACTCTGGTGTCTCTTCCTCTTCCTGTATAGACGCTAGTAGTATCAGATTAAGGTCCCACCCTTGTGACCTCATTTGATGTTAATTATCTCCTTACAAGCCCTATCTCCAAGCTCAGTTACAGTGGATATTAAGACTTCAACATACAAATTGGGGGAAGTGGAACACAGTTCAGTCCAGAACAGTTGGAGTTGCCTTCCTCAGTTTCTATTTTTCCTGGGATCCCCCTTCACTTTTGCAATGGCCATGGCTGCCCTCTGGTAACTTAGACAGCAAAATGGTGCGTTTTCTACAGGTGCTTCTCCAAGTTATCCTGCAAGTACAGTTCACACTTAGGCAAAAATATCAAAACCAGAAATATATGATATTTTATATATATATATATATATATCTTATACATATTACATATATATAAAAAATAGCAAGACCTCATACCAAATTTTGACTCCCTCCAAAATCTTTCTGCCTTTTTTCACTCCTCAGAGCTTTAGAAGGTTGTTTTAGTTGTTATTCTTGTTTTGTTTGTTATTCCATCCAGAGTTGATAGTTTTAATTGCCACTGATTCATATGTCTGTCATTATGTTAATGCCACACTTTCCTATTTTTGTAGCTTAGGGGTTTTCAACTGAGGGTAATTTTGCCCTCCAGGGGACATTTAGCAATGCCTGGAGTAATTTTGATTGCCATGACTTAGTGGGGAGGTGCTATTGACATCCTGTGGCCAGGGGTGCTGCTAGACATCCTACATAGCATAGTATAGATAACATGCCACTCCCTTCCCAACAAATATTGCTGAAAGCAACTAGAGATTATCAAAACAAATGGAGACATATCTTATGTTCTTCTTTGAAAGGCACAACATCATTAAGTTGTTTATTCTTCCTAAATTAATCTGTAGATTCAACAGAATTCAAAATTGCAGCCGTCTCTTTTGAAAAAAAATGACAAGGTGATTTTTTTAAATTACATGAAAAAGAAAGAATTGAGAAGAGTCAACTTTGTACAATAGAACAAAGTCAGAAGACTTGCACTACCTGATTTCAAGAACTGATATCACTCTATGTGGTGTGGTATTGCTGGAAATATAGGCAAATAGATCAGTGGAACCCAATAGAGTCAGAAATAAACACAGCTATACACAGTCAATTTGAGAATTCAAGAAAGAGAGTAAGGTATTCATAATGGTAATACAGTATGTATTGGAACAACTGGATATGGAGAAAATAAACATTGTACCCTATCTCATTGTGTACACAAAAAAATAGCTCTTGTGAATCATAAAACTCCTAAAAAAAATACAGTTTTACTGCACATTGCCAAATTGTAGGGCAATGTGATTTTACTAATTTACACTCTCACCAGAGGGGATGAAATCCTATTTCCCCACCTCCTTGACAACACTTTGCTATTGTCAGGTTTTTAATGATTGTCAACTCTGTCATTTATTTTTAAAAATAAAATCTTCAGTGCCCCAAATACCTAGACCTACATTGACTTTCGCAGTGACCATACACTGGCAAAAGGGAATTATGCAAACATTTCAAAGATTACAGAACACAAGGTCTGAGCTGATATTAATATCCAGACAATAAGGCATCATCATGCACCTCCTGTTAGAGTAGCAGCTAATAGGATCCAGGTAATAAATGGCAGGTGTAAGACTTTATAACCTTGGATTTGGCAATGGGTTCTTAGACAGAAGCCAAAAGCATGAGCAAAAATAACAACAACAAAAATAGAAAAATTGAACTTCATCAAAATTAAACTTTTTATTCTTCAAACATTATCAAGAAAGTGGAAAGGCAACATGTATTAGTCAGTTTTCTGTTGCTTATAACAGAATACCTGAAACTGAGTAATTCATAAAGAAATATAATTTATTTCTTACAGCTTTGAAGGCTGGGAAGTTCAGGTCTAAGGAACACATCTGGTGAGGGTCTTCTTCTGGATGGAAACTCTCTACAGGGACTCATGGTGACCAGGGTACCACATGGCAAGAATGGCAAAAGCAAGAGAGCTAACCTTCTCATTTGCTCTCCTTATAAAGCCATCAGAACCACACCCATGACAACCCTGAAACCATCAACTCATTACTCTATTAATGGATCAATCCATGCAGGAAGGCACAGTCCTTGAGATCCAATCATTTCTTCAAGGCCCTATCTTCTACCACCACATTGGGGGTTAAGTTCTAACGTGAGCTTGGGAGGACATTCAAACCACAGCACAACCTACAGAAATTTTTTAAAATATTTGAAAACTATGTATCTGATAAAGGTCTAGTATCCAGAAGATATAAAGAACTCTTACAACTTAGCAACAGCCCAATTTGAAAACGGGCAAAGGAATTGACTTCTGATCAAGATGGTAGAATAGACAGTACCCAGTGCCAACCTCTCCCACAATCAACCAATTTACAACTATTAAAAAGCAATGACTGCCAAGCTGGGGCTGCTAGAGCTCAGGGGAAAAGGAGGAGAGACCTACAGAGTTAATGAAGGCAGGAGAAGCCATGATGAGAGAAAGAAAGGATCACCCCAAATGTTTCGAGCCTCAACCACTTCAGGATTGACCCTGGTGAGCACACAGAGCAAGAGCTGGCAAAACTGCAGCTGCACCCTTTGTATGAAGTTGCTTGGAGACTGCAGGGGAGAGGAGGGTCTTGGTAGCCCCCAGGCCAGCTAGACCACTAACAGTATTCCTGTGGACCCACATACATGTGAGGGGCCACAGACAACTGAAAAAAGGGGCCATTCAGAGGCTAGTGAGTCATTGCAAGGGACCAGCACATGGGAACACACGGGAAGTGTTTGGCGTGCAGGGCAATGGGGGACATGGGCCCACTGGAGGAACATTGGGGCACATAATGGACAGCTGACCAGCCCTCCAATCAGCACAGCACCACTCGGGAGAGACTGATCAGGAATATAGAACTGCAGGGAGTGCAGTTTGCTGAAAAGACTCAAGCCCAGACCAGAGTTTCCACACAATCCAGGAGCACTGGACCTCACAAGACCTGGACGTGCTTACAAGGTCAACAATTAAAACCTGAGCTGCACAAAAAATCTTCCCTAGGGAATCAGCAGCAAAATAGCAATTTAGCTCAACCACAGGGCTCAAGTTCTGGTTCCCACAAGAAATTCCCTCATTTTAGAAATAACCAAAGGACAAAAAATTAGTTCCAATGCAGAGTTTAAGTGGTCAGGGCAGCTAATAATACAGCACAGAACTGAAAGAAAACACAAAACACCCACAGATCAGAGACAAAGTTCTGATATTAACTAAAAGGTCTAACATCACCAGAGAACACCTATAAAACCTAGGAGGACCAGAAGACCCTAGGCTCCTGGGGTGGGAAGTGGGCTGAGGGCATCAGCCACATCCCCCAACATCCACATCCAGCCCAGTGATGACCACCAGGCCACCACCAGAAGCGCCCTGGGCTCCCAAGCCAGAGTAGGGGGTTGGGGATTGCTGAGGGCATCAGCCACACCTCCCCAACATCCACATACAGCCCAATGACGACCACCAAGCCACCACTGGAAGTACTCAGACCTTCCCTGCCAGAATGAAGGGGGTGCCATGGGCCTTGTCCATGCCCCCCACTCCTTCCTCCTCTTCCCACTCTATTTCCCTGCCCTTTCCCTTCTCCCTGTCCCCCCAACAGCTCCACAATAACATCTTGGAATATAAAATAATAATAATAATTAATTAATTTTTAAAAAAAATAAATAACAATTATAATTAGAACTTAAAATAATAAAAGTAAAAATACCTCTAAATGTACAGCTAAATAAATAAATAGACGATAGATAGATAGATAGATAGATAGATAGATAGATAGATAGATAGATAAAAATTGGCAAAGGACTTTAATAGACATTTCTCCAGTGAAGATATGCAAATGGTCAATAGCACATGAAAAATGCTCAACATCATTAATCATTAAGAAAATGTAAATCAAAACCACAATGAAATAGTACTTCATGTCCATTAGAATGGCTAGAATCAAAAAACTAAAAAATAAGTGTTGTGAAAGATGTGCAGAAGTTTGAAACCTTGTGCATTGTTGATAGGAATGTAAAATGGTTCAGCTTCTGCAGCAGTCTAGCAATTCTCAAAAGTTAAACATAAAACTACCATATGACCCAGCAATTCCACCCATAGGTATATACCCATGAATTCAAAAAAGGTATTTAAGCAAATGCATGAATGCACATGTTCATAAAAGCACTATTAACAATAGCCAAAAGGTAAAACAGCCCAAATGCCCACCAACAGATGAATGGATGAAAATATTATGGTATATACATATAGTGGAATATATTTCATAGAAGTAATGAAATACTGATCCATGCTACAATGTGGATGAGTCTGGAGAACATTTTGCTAAGTGAAAGAAGCAGACACAAAAGATCACATATAGTATGATTCCAATTATATGAAATATCAAGAATAGGTAAATCCATAGAAACAGAATGCACAGTGGTGGTTGCCAGGGGCTGGGGACTGGAGGAAATGGGGAGAAAACACTTAATGGGTATGGGGTTTTGGGAATAATGGAGACGTTTGGTGGTGGTTGCCAAACATTTTGAATGTACTAAACACCACTCAATTGTTTACCTTAAAATTGCTAAATCTAGGATATGTGAATTTTGCCTCAATAATATTTTTTAATTAAAAAAAAAAAAAAAGCCTGACCTAACACAACCCCTGCTTAATCAGTTATTGGATAAGGCTCTCCGGAGTTGCAAGGAGGCTCGCTGCAACTAAGGCGGTATCTGACGTGACTAAGAGCTTCTGGGCCCTCATTTAGTGCATGCTTGGCAGCTGGTACAAGTCCTTCCTTGAAACAGAATCTGAATAGCACATCTCTATGTCTACCACACATGGGATTATTCATGTTTTCTGTGTCTTCTTATGTTACATTTGTTTTCTAAATGTTTCTGAGGTTTTGTGCATTTTACTTAAATTCTCAAATTCATCAGGATAAAATTGATCATAATATTATCTTTTTATTTTCTGAAAAATGTGTAGAGTCGTCTCCTATTTTCCTGCTGTTGTTGGCAGCGGGGAGTGATCTGCATTTTATTTTCTCAAACTTTCTTAAAATAAGTTTACCAATTTTATTATTCAAAATATCCACTGTTGCTTATTGGCTTTGTGGAGCCCATCAGATTTTTCCCACTAACTTATACTCTTAACATTATCATATTCTTTCTTCTCATTTCTTTCATTTTAATTTACTTTAATGTTTCTAAATTCTTGGGAAGTGTGCTTACTGTTCATTATTGGGCCTTTTTTTTTTTTTTTTTTTTTTTTTTTTTTTTTTTTTTTTTTTTTT
>NW_007726618.1:2564-37507 GCF_000696425.1 Galeopterus variegatus | reverse complement strand
TTTTTTTTTATTTTTTTAAAAATTTTGGGAGGGGGTTTTCTTTTTTTTTTTGGGGCTTTTTTTTTTTTTTTTTTTTTTTTTTTTTTTTGTCTTTTGTCTTTTTCCGTGTCCGGCAACGGATCGCAACCCTCAGTGTTGCCCCCGTACCGGACCAGGGACCGGCAATGGGATTGCAACCCTCGGCGTTGCTCCCGCGCCTCGCTCAGCCAGTGAGCGGGAACTGGTCTGTATGTGGGATCCGAACCCTCGGGCGGGAGCGCCGCCGTGCTTCCCAAGCAGCGCACTATCCAGTGCGCCACGGGGCCAGCCCTATTGGGCCTTTTTTTATTTTTCTTTTTTGCTTTTGTTTTTGTTTTTGTCTAATCCATGTGTTTATCTATATATGACTTACTCAAAGTTTTAGCTTTATCCAATAAATATTGCTATGTCATATCTTCAGTAAAATTTAATTAAAATATTTTCTAATTTCTCTTGTGATTTTTTTCTCTGCTCCATGAGTTATTCGGTGGTTTATAGATGATTTTGAAGCATGGAGATTTCTTTTTTACTTACCTTTCAACAGTGATTTTTAGCTTAATTGCTATGATTGAACTTCATGCTCTGTGTGATTTAAATCTTTTGAAATTAAGACTTAATTTATTACTCAGCATATGGTCAGTTCTTATGAATGTTTGATGAGTACTTGAGTAAAATACCTACTCTAGCATTTAGTTGTAGTGATCTACATATGTCAGATAGGTCAAGATTATTAATGTTTTTGAAATTTTTTATAAGATTTTTATTATTATTATTATTTTGTCTGCTTCTTTTTTAGCATTTACTGAGAGTGGTGTATAAAAATCTATCACCATGAGTGAATATTTGCTCATTTCCCCTTGTAGTGTTGTCATAAATTTGAAGGCTATTTTATTAGTCAAATCCAAATTTAGAATTTTTATGCATGGTAGATGAAGTGAAACATTATTCACTGTAAAGCATATTTTGTATCTGTAGTATGGCTACGTACTTTGATCCATACTAATACAGATACATCAAATTTCTTCTGACAAACAATTGAATGGTAATTTTTTTCATCATTTTACTTTCCACTTCACAGTATCTTTATATTTTAGATCTTTTGTAAGCATCATGTAATTATACTGTTTTTTTCAGTCTGACAATCTGTCTTTAAATTGGAGAATTTAGTCCATTTACATTAATGCAATTGTAGATCTATTTGCTTCTAAATATATACTTTGTTCTTTGCTTTCCAATGCTCTTGGGTTTTTTTAATCTCTCTTATCTTATTCTTATTATTAATTGATTATTTTAATTATTTTATTTTCCCTCTACATTAACCTAGACATTGTATAGTCTTTGTCTTTTGGCGGTTACCTTAGAGATTAAAACATGCATCCTTGGATTATCAAAATCTAATTTAATTGACATTTGTGTCTTCATTTAATAATGTGATATAACTTTACATCCTTCCTGCCTTATTTACCATATTTTTAATGTAATTTAATTTTCTCTCTCTCCCGCTCACTCTTTCTCCTTCTTTCCCTATGTATGTATGTACATATGTGTATATTTGTATTTATATTTATGTATGTATATGTTCATGTAAAATCTTTATTGAAATAAAATTTGTATACACTACAAACCACCCATTTAAAATATGCAGTTCATGGGCCGGCCCTGTGGTGCACTCGGTTGAGTGCGGCGCTTGGGAGCGTGGCGGCACTCCCGCCGAGGGTTCGGATCCCATATGGAGACTGGTCTGCTCACTGGCTGAGCGCAGTGCGTGCGCGACACCGAGGGTTGTGATCCCGTTACCGGTCACGAAAAAAAAAAGACAAAAAGGAAAAAAAAATAAAATAAAATATGCAGTTCAGGGCTGGTTGGTTAGCTCAACTGGTTAGAATTCAGTGTTATAACACTAAGGGTCAAGGGTTCAGATCCACACACCAGCCAGCCACCAAATAAATAAATAAATATATAATACAATTCAATAGTTTTTATTATAAAGGGTACTTTGAAAAGTTCTTGAAAAATTGGAATCAAAAGAGAATATGAATCTTTCCATGAACTTTTTGAAGTACTCTCATATTAATAGGGTTATACAACCATTCCAGCAATCAATTTTAGAACATTTTCATCACTCCAAAGAGGAAACCCCATAGCCATTAGTAGTCACTTCCCATTTTCCCCCAAGCCTTTCACTCTAGGCAATCATTATCTACTTTCAGCCTGTACAGATTTCCCTATTCTGAATATTTCACATAAATGGAGTCACAATATGTGGTCTTTTGTAACAGGTTTCTTTCACTTAGCATGATGTTTTCAAGGTTCATTCATGCTGTCTCATGTATGAATACTTTATTCCTTTTTATGACTGAATAATATCCCACTGTATGTGTACATCACATTTCATTTATCTTATCATCCATTGATGAGACATTTGGTTTGTCTCTACATTTTTGGCTATTATGAATAATACTGCTATAAACATTTGTATACAATTTTTTTGTGTGCGGACATACGCATTCCAGTTCCCTTGAGTTCATGATTACGAATGGAATTATTGGGGCATGTAGCAATTCTATGTTTAACTTTTTGAGACCCGCCAAACTGTTTTCCACAGAAGTCAAACTATTTTACATTCCCGCCAGCAATATATGCTGGTTCGAATTTCTGAATGTCCTTGTCAATCCTTGTTATTTCCAGTTTTTTGTTTCTGGTCATTTCAGTGGATGTGAAGTGGCATTTATAGTGGCTTTGATTTGCATTTTTCTAATGTTGAGAATTCTTTATGTGCTTTTTGACCATTCATATATCTTCATTGGAGAAATGTCTATTCAAGTTCTTTTGTCTTTTTTTTTTAAATTTATTTTTATTTTTGTCTTTTTTGTGACCGGCCGCACCGCGCTCAGCCAGTGAGCGCACCGGTCATCCCTATATAGGATCTGAACTCACAGTGGGAGCGCTGCCTCTCTCCCAGCGCCACACTCTCCTGAGTGCGCCACAGGGTCGGCCCCTTTTGTCTTTTTTAAATTGGGTTATTTATCTTTTTGTCGTTGAGTTGTAAGTGTTCTTTATATACTTCAGATACTACACCATCTTTAGATATCTGATTTGCAAGTATTTCTCCCATTCTACAAGTGTTCTTGTCATTTTCTTGATGATACTCTTTGAAGAATAAAAGTTTTTAATTTTGATTAAGTCCAATGTATCTATATATTTTTTTTGTCATTTGGTGTCATATGCAAGAAGGCTTTGCCTTGCACAGGTTAGAAAGATTATGTATATATTTTTCTAAATGTTTTATAGTTTTAGCTCTTACATTTAGGTCTAGAATCTATTTTTGTTACTGAACCAAAAATGAATTCTAGATCTAAAGTTCAGCTGCCTGCCCCATATGAAAATCCTGGTTGAGACTCACCAAAATTTTGTTACCAAACCCGAGTCCAGCTGTCTGCCCCAAACACAAATGACCTAAAAATCAAATGTTGATGGAATAGGAAGTCAGCTTTTATTCAGGCATACTGGTGACCTGAGGAGAGATGCTAGGTAAACTCAAAGGAGAATGGCCAGACTAAAACCATCTTAAAGGCCCAATTTGTTTTACTGAAAAGTTTAAAGAGGGGGTTGAGGGAATGGAATGTAGGAAGTGAAAAGCCGGAGGGAGGGGAACTGTTACACTTCTCACTGTGTGACAGAGATGAGATGAAAAAGAGATTACTCAAAGCACCATGAATGCAATAAGAAGCCTGAAGGGTCTGTACCCCAGCAACTCCCCTGTTAGAAGGAGAAAACTGGGTACAGCCCTGATTCAAAGTTAGCTTCTGTTTTTTACTGCAAAGACAAGGAAGTTTCACAAGAAAATACAGTTGATTCAATCATTACAAAAGGACACAAGGACAGGGGCAGTGTTACAAGAGTTATCTATGGCTAAGAATAGCTTAAACAATGGAAACTAGTAACATCAGTAAAATTAACAATGTGACAGTCCAAAGTACAATTAGTGAAAAGCTAAGTTGATCAAACTGGCTCATGATCTAAAGTATAACCTCTCTTTAAGAAAAAGTTACATAATTCTTATGATAAAATCTAAGTATAATTATTTCTATTATGATAAAATCTAAGTATAGGCTCATGATCTAAAGTATAACCTCTCTTTAAGAAAAAGTTACATAATTCTTATGATAAAATCTAAGTATAATTATTTCTAAAGTTTCCCCCAACAGACAGCTTGCCCCTAGCAAACATTTTTTTCACATCTTTGCCTTCAGTATTTCTTAAAATCTCTTAACAGGATCATTATGACAACCACATATTAGCTCTAAAATCATTAAAGTATACAATCCCATACCTAAGCTGTGATTAGAGTTGATTAGATGGGCTGTTGCCTGGCTATCTGTGGGCTGTGGCCCCCTGAGGGCTTTTGCCCCATATATGTATTTACCTAAAAACCATATTCTAAAAATCAAATGAGAATCAATATTATTTAATTAGAGTTGAATAAATGGGCTTTTGCTACGCTATCTGTAGGCTGTGGCCTCCTATGCAAGGGCTTTTGCCCCATACATGCATTTACCTAAAAACCCTATTCTAAAATCAAATGCATAAAGATTTCTAACCCTCCACAGGGGACAGGTAAGGCACCAGGTGCAAATTATTACCAAGGCTCCGTCTGGTTTCTGTTCTAGTCCTTGACTTTATCTTAGGGTCCTGCAGGATTTTGATTTGCTTTGGGGTGGAATCAGCACAGCTTTATTGATGTCTTCCTTGGTTTCTCAGGGTCTGGATAGTATGTGCCTCACAGCAAGTCTGCAGCTCCAGGCTGACTGGAAAACAACTTTATGTTTATGTAAATGTTATCTTGCCCCATGACCAAGGTTCAGACCAAGGTTCAGACCAAGGTTCAAAACAAGGTTCAAATAACCACAGGAAAAGGGGAAACTCAAAGAAATGCATGCTAAGAAAAAAATTGTAGCCTTTTTTTTTTTCCTAAAGCCCATGCAGTTTTAGGTCCTGACGTGGCTTCCATCCTGCTTACTCCAACATTTTGAGTTAATTTTTATATGTGGTGAGAGAAAGGGTTTTGACTTCATTTTTGTTGTTGTTCTGAGTAGTCGCTTGTCCCAGCACCCTTTATTGCAATGACTATTCTTTCTGCATTCAAATTTTCAGTGGGCTTGTTAGAATTCAATTGAATGTAAATGAAAGAGTTTATTTCTGAACTCTCAATTTTATACCATTGTCTATATATGTCTAGCCTCATACCAGTATCACAGTCTTGATTAGTGCAGCTTATTGTAAGTTTTGAAAATGGAAAGTGCAAGTTCTTCAACTTTATTCACTGTTTCAAGACTGCTTTAGCTTCTTCTGGCTTAGTGGATGCTTTTTGCTGAAAAGCTGTGCCAGATGTCTGGCTCACTTACCTGGATTTCCTTCTTCTAAGGGTTCAAGACTCATAATTTCTCATGCTTTGTTAGCTCTGTGATGTGTTCAATCAGATGATTTTTATTGCTTGTCCATCTTTTCTTGCTGTGCTCAGCAGGAGAGTTATTCTGCAATATGTTGTGAGCCATTATCAAAATCAGGAGCTCTGCATTGTGTTTTCCAAAATGAAATAAAGAAATATTTTTTTTTTTAAACCTGAAAGTAAACAAAACAAAAACCAGTGGCTTCTCAATATATTTAAAATAAAATCCAAATAAACTATCATGTTCTACAAGGCCCTACGAGAACTGACCAGACTATTCAAGCCTACCTTAACTAATCCCCCTTAGCTCATTAACTCCCACAAGATTCGCCTTTCTGTTCCTCATGCACATCAAACAACTACCTGCATAGTTATTGGACTTCATACTTATTATATATCTTGTAATACTATTACCAGAGCTTTCCACATGATTTACTCCAAGACATCCTTATCTTTGCTCAAATATTACCTCTTCAAAACAGTGTAGCCTGTCCATCCAACTACTGAGACTTCCCCTCAGTTATTCTTTATTCAAACAACATCCTCTTTATTTGTCTTATAACATTTATCGCGATCTGTAATTATCTGTATTTTCATTAAAATTTTATTTTTATGTGGACAGAACTTTGTGAGTGAGCCACCACTATATCTTTAGCACAGTGAATAATTCCTGGCACATAGTAACTACTACTTAAATATTTATTCAAACAAATGAATTATGGCTCATAACTATAAGCAAATTCATTACCTTCTTGACCCTTACTTTTTCACCTTCCACTCTAAAGTGGGGACCATCATCATAATAATGCTCAGTATATCTAGTTAATAAAATAGTAATGTAAAAATATTTGACAGCTAGAAGACATTCAATAAATTTATTTTTTCTTTTCTCTTTCTTTTTTCCAGGTAATTAGTGAAAGACAAAGTAAGCTCCATTTTATTTTTTTGGAACAACCTATCCTCCTGGAGAATCTAGTAAGGGGTAATTTCTTATACAATAAAATTACAGGGGGGGGGAAGGTTTCAAATTTCCCTGGAAGAATATGGGAGCTTTCCAGTATTGATGTTTTTTGCGTGATCCCGATAAAAACCTTTTTGCTTCTTGAAAATAAATGTTTGCATATGTGAAAAAAGTAAGTCAAAATAAAACGAATATCTCTTTGATTTGGTTTGGCATTAATTTGTGCATAGCAGTAGTATTGGAAAGACAGCAAAATGCTTGTCTCTGCTATAAATCCATTACTGGCTGTCACCTCCTGTTCCCTAGTCACTATCTAATTAAGTCATTGCCTGAATTTTATGTCCTAGAAGTGATGTGGACAGAATTTATTTACTGCAGGACCCCCGGCTACATGACAGTTAAATGGTCTAAGTACATGTGACTGTTTCTTAACTATGATTTGACTATGATTTATACCGTGTTAACGTTGGGATATTCTGGAACTTCAATTCCCATGTATCCCATTATTTCTTGTTCTTTAGTTTTTAATGTACAAGCATTTCGCCAAGTAGATCTCATTAGCAGAGACAGATCAGATGGGTAGGTCTGTTCTGTACTTCATTCCATGGGGGAGCAGTACGATGGCATTCTGCAGAGGCTAGCAGGGCTATAGACTGCTGCCACTGAGCTACAGAATATAAGACAATGCATGCATAATAAATTAGCAATTCAAAACATTTCTTTCTTGATTGGATATGTCCATAATTTATAAAACGTTGTTCCAGGAGAAATCCTTCTATTAAAGACTCGATTTATTTCGTCAAATTGTTCCCACTTCCTGTATGTGGCATTAGAAACAAGAAATTATTATTTATTAGACTTTCTCACTAAAATTCTGTGCATTCTGTTTTGTTTGTGGATAGAAGAGTGACTGTAAATACCTTGTGCTTAAATTCTTTATGACTCCATTAGAGATAGAGTGCAGTATAAAAATATTCAATGTGTCATAAACACAGTCATTATTTCTAGCACATACTGAAAATTACCAGTATCAACAAGGATAGGGAAACCTTCAAGTTGAAGTCACAAGATAAAACAGAGTAAATAACAACTCTTTTCACAACAAATGTGAGGCTATGAGTCAATCAAAACTAGAACTGCATACACTATGAAGTTTAACGTAATATGTCTTGAAAAATTTTTTTTCAGGTAGCACATAGCTTATATTGTTTCCATTAGAACCACATTAATTAGAAGTATTTGAAAACTCCAGTTCTTGGAGGAAGACATCTCTAATAGTATGAATTAGTTTTGACATTATTTGTGGATTTAATCAGCTAAAGATAAAGGCTTGTTTGAAAGATAAAAGATATAACTTTTTAGAGACATACAAAATTGGCAAATCCAGATGCCTTCAAAAGTTTAAAATAACATAACTCTAATTATTATTTCTCATTTAAAAAAAATCTTATTATTAGTTATTATTAGTCATTATTATGTAGACTACATTTTATTTTCCCAGTTGTTAGATTGGCTTGTATTTTCATCACAATTGAGCAGATATTTATTTGTGAAGTTTTTTGCTAGCAATTTATTTCAGAAAAATTCTCTCGTGTGTTTAGAATGTTTGGTGGAACTTCCAATAATCTATAACTAATGAATTCCAAATAGTGGCTGAATTGCTTATACTCATCTATGTATCATTTCCTCACTTTTAAATTTGTTCATTCACTAGTTTGTTTATAATTATATTATCTGCCTTGAGTTTCTTATGACATAAAACATGTGTATGGGTTTAAGATACTGCACATAATCAGAGCTCAGTAAACATAAGTTATTATTACTTGAATTGATTTAATTATTCAGTCCATTATTAGAGTCTATTATGGACAGGTGGGTGCTGTGTAAAAATAGAGAGTAAAACGCATAAGTCTTCATGCTCATGAAACATATTCCATGCATGAACCAGTCGTACAAACATAAATGTATTCTGGGTGAGATGCTTTTGTTCCTATTAACCATATCAGCAAAATACAACAAAATGTCAAGCCTTTTTCAAAATACCTCTTGTCAGTAACAGCTCTCTTTTTCTTAAAAACTAAGAATTTAGTTACTTAACAAAATTTATAGAGCTGTTTTCAATTTCAGTTGTCTCTATAATAGAAAAAGCCCTGTGGTGTGACCTAGAAAAGTTAATACCAGTGTTCTTAAGCTGTCTGCATGACCTAGGGTAGAGCATTTAAACTTACTGGGTCATGATATCGTCACTTGTAGAATAAAAAGCAAATATCTGGGAAGTGAGACCCAAAGATTCAGTTTTAAAAGCTCTCGAGGTGCTTATGAAACCCAGCCATCCAGTGTTTATGAGGTTTGCTAGCAGTTCTCTTGCACAGAAAAGGATTTCAAAAGTTGGTGAAGGAGCAGGTGATGCGACTCCTCTTTTCTATGCAGGTATATTCAAGGTATATCTAGAATGTCACTAGTTTTTTTTTTTTAATTTTAAAAAAAATTTCATTGAAACATAATTGATTATACATATTTGTGGGGTACAGAGTTGAACATAAATACGTGTGTACAAAATGTGGTGATCAAATCAGGATAATTAGTATATTCATCATCACACAATATAATCATTCTTTGTTACCAGTTACAAATTTCTCTCTAACCCCTCCTCCCCCTCCCCCTTTCCCACCTCTGATAACCTCAGCTCTGTTTTCTCTCTCTCTCTCTCTCTCTCTTTTTAAATAATAAGTACATTCTAAGATGCTGTTGGGAGAGGAGGGAGGAAAGCGCCATCGCTGGCCTGGTTATGGTCAGGAGAGGCAGAGCTGAGGCCCTCAGCCCGCATCTCAGGACCCTGGAGGCACCTGGCTCTGGCTCTGTTGTCGCTGGCCTGGTTGAGGTTGGCAGTGGGTGGGGTCAAATCTTACGGCCCACCACCGCCTCAAGACCCCAGGGGCTTCTGGCATGTTTTCTCTTCCTGAAAGTTGAAAATATTATTATGATGTCGGTGTCTTTTCTTCTTTCTTTTTTCATTATTTGTTTAGCTCCCACTTATGAGTGAAGATGCGATATTTCTATTTCTATGCCTGGCTTATTTCACTTAACATAATTTTCTCCAACTTCATCCAATTTGCTGTAAAAGTCAGAATTTCATTCTTTTTTTATGTGAGACTAGTATTTGATTACGTATATATACCACATTATCCTTAACCAGTCATCCATCAATGGACATTTACATTGGTTCCAAACCTTGACTATTGCAAATGGAGCTACAATAAACGTGGGAGTGCAGGCATCCCTTCGACCTGATGATTTCCATTCCTTTGGGTATATACCCAGCAGTGGCAGTTCTATCTGAAGCTGTTTGAGGATGCTCCATACTGTTTTCCATAATGGCTGTAGTAATTTACAGTCTCACCAACAGTGTAGAAGGATTTCTCTTTCTCCGCATCCTCACCAGCATTTGCTATTCTCTGTCAGTCTAACTGAGGTGAGATGATATCTCAGTGTGGTTTTGATTTGCATTTCCCTGATACTGACTGATGTTGAGCATTTTTTCATACTTCTATTGGCTATTTCTATATCTTCCTTTGAGAAGTGTCAGCTCCTTTGCCCTTTTTAAAATTGGGTTACTTGTTTTTTTACTGTTAAGTTGTTTGAGTTCCTTGTATATTCAGGATATTAATCCTTTTTCAGGTACATAGTTTGCAAGTATTTTCTCCAACCCTGTAGTCTGCCTATTCATTCTATTAATTGCTTGCTTTGTAGTGCAGAAGATTTTTAGTTTGATCAAATTCCATTTGTTTATTTTTCTTTTATTCCCTGTGCTTCTGGGGTCTTATTCATAAAGTCTTTGCCCAGTCCTTCATCCTGAAGTGTTTTGCCTATTTTTCTTTTAGGAATTTTATAGTTTCAGGTCCTATATTTAAATATTTAACCCATTTTGAGTTGATTTTGGTATATGGCAAGAGGTACAGGTCTAGTTTCATTCTTCTCCATATGGATGCCAAGTTTTCCCAGCACCTCTTATAAAAGAGGCAGTATTTTCCTCAATGTATGTTCTTGGTGCCTTTGTCAGAAACAGGTTGGCTATAAGTATGTGGGTTGATTTTTGGGTTTTCCATTCTATTCCATTAGCCCAAGTGCCTGTTTTTATGCCAATAGCATGCTGTTTTCTTACTATAACATTGTATAGTATTCGATAGTATTTTTATGCCTCCAGGTTTATTTTTTGTTCAGAATTTCTTTGGCTTTTGGGGGTCTTTTATCATTTCATATGAATGTTAGGATTGTTTTTCTATTTCTCTGAAGAATGTCATTGGTATTTTGATGGGGATTGCATTGAACCTGTAGATTGCTTTGGGTAGTATGGACATTTTCACAATGTTAATTCTTCCAATCCATGAGTATGGAATGTCTTTTCACCTTTTCATGTCTTCTTTAATTTCTTCAATTAGAGATTTGTAGTTCCTGTTGTAGAGATTTTTTCCTCCTTGGTTAACTTTATTCCTGGGTACTTTATGTTTTAGGTGACTATTGTAAGTGGGCTTGCTTTCTTGATTTCCTTTTCTGCTAGTTTGATTTCCTTTTCTGCTAGTTTGTTGTTGAAGTATAAAAATGCTACTGATTTTTGCATGTTGATTTTGTATCCTGTAACTTTACTGAAATTATTTATCAACTCTAAGAGTTGTTTTTTTTTTTAATATATACATATATAGGATCATGTCATCTGCAAACAGGGACAATTTGACTTTGTTTTTTCCAGTCTGAATGACCTTTATTTCTTTCTCTTGCCTGATTGCTCTGGCTAGTACTTCTGACACTATGTTAAACAGGAGTGGTGAGAGTGGGCATCCATGTCTTGTTCCTGTTCTCAAGGGAAAAGCTGAAAGCAGAAAAGCTGAACAGTTGGCTTTACTGCTAAAAGCTATTCCCCATTCAGGATGATGTTGGCAGTTGGTTTGTTGTATATGGCTTTTATTGTGTTGAGATATTTTCCTTCTATACTTAATCTGTTTAGTATCTTTATCATGAAAAGATGTTGAATATTGCCAAATGCTTTTACTGTGTCTATTGAGATAATCATATGGTTTTTGTCCTTTGTTTTATTGATGTGGTGTATCAGGGAGACATTACAGCCAGTACCACTGAAATACATTTACCAATTTGCATATGTTGAGCCATCCTTGTATTCCTTGGATGAATCCCACTTGATCATGGTGTATATATATATTTTTAATGTGTTGCTATATTCTGTTTGGTAATTTTTTGCTGAGGATTTTTGTGTCAATGTACATCAAGGATATTGGCCTGTAGTTTGCTTTTTTTGTTGTATCTTTGTATAGTTTTGATATCAGGGGGATGCTGGTCTCATCAAATGGGTTTGGGAGAATGGCATGTGGTTCAATTTTGGGGAATAGTTTGAAGAGAATTGTTATTAATTCCTCTTCAATGGTTTGGTAGAATTTAGCAGTAAAGCCATCCAGTCCTGGGCTTTACTTTCTTTGTTTTGTTTTGTTTTTCAAACAGGTGTGTTTATTTATAAGGTTACTACCATTGACATGATAAAAAAGACATGCCTCATCTTGAGTTGGGCAATTTTTGTTAACATGAGAGATGTAGAGAACACTTCTATTACGTGTACTTTATTACTCATAAATATAGTAACTCATGTATATCTATTTGATCATAAAAATTTGTGCGTTTAAAAAAATCCAAGCCATTTAACATAAAAAATAAAGTTTACAAAAACTAACAAACTTTTCTATCACTTAGAAATAATCACTGCTAAATTTTTGTTTCCTTTTGTTTTGTTTTTATTGGTTATGAATATTCATGGGGTACAAAGCAAATTGTCAACACCCATGCCCAAGATGTGGTGGCCAGATCCATACTGGCAGCATGTCCATTACCACAAATTGTGATTATACCCTGTGTCCCCCACCCAAATACCCCTTAATTATCCCCAACCTCCCTCCACATCTCACTTTCCCCACTCCACTTTGTATTCCTAGGTATGTTCTCTCCCTCTGCAAGTCCAACACACCACTGTGGTATTTCTTTCTTTTCTTCTTTATCTCTTAGTTCCCACTTATGAGTGAATACATATGGTATTTATCCCTCTGTGCTTTGCTTATTTCACTCAACATAAGTTTCTCCAGGCTCATCCATATTGTTACAAATGTGAGAATTTTATTCTTTTTTATGACAGAGTAGTATTCCATGGTGTATATATACCACAGTTTCCTTATCTAATCATCCATTGATGGACATTTAGATTAATTCCATATCTTGGCTATTCTTAACAGAGTAGCAATGAACATGGGAGTGCAGGGACGATTTCTACTCCTTTGGGCATATACCCAGAAGTGAGATTGCTGGATCATATGAAGAATCTATCTGTAGTTATTTGAGAACACTCCATACTGTTTTCCATAGTGGTTGTATTAATTTACAGTCCCATCAACAGTGTAGGAGCATTCCCTTCTCTCCGAATCCTCTCCAGCATTTGTTATTCTCATTCTTATTATAGCCAGTCTAACTGGGGTGAGATGATATCTTGATGTGATTTTAATTTGCATTTCCCTGATGACTAGTGATCTTGAGCATTTTTTCATGTACCTATTGGCCATTTGTATGTCTTCCTTTGAAAAAATGTCTATTTAGCTCCTTTGTCCTTGTTAGGAGACTGCTGATTACTGCCTCAATCTCATTGCTTGTTCTTGGCCTGATCAGGTTTTGTTTTTCTCCTTGGTCTGTCTTGGTAGTTTGTATGTGTCCAGAAATTTATCCATCCCCTCCAGGTTTTCAAATTTTCTGGTGTACAGTTGTTCATTATAATCTCTAATGGTCCTCTGATTTCTGTGATATCAGTTATAATGTCTCCTTTTTCATTTGTGATTTTTGTTATTTGGGTCTTCTTGCTTCTTTTTATAATTAGTCTAGCTTTTGTCTATATTGTTTATCTTCTCAAAAAAACAACTTTATGTTTCATTGATCTTTTGTATCTTTTTTTGGTTGTCTATTTTATTTAATTCTGCTGTGATCTTAATTATTTCTTTCCATCTTCTTACTTTGGGATGTATTGTTCTTATTTTTCTAGTTCTTTTATATGCAGCATCAGGTTGTTTATTTGAAATCTTTCTGTTCTTTTGATGTAAGAATTTATTGCAGTAAACTTCTCTGTTAGTACTGCTTTTGCAGTATACGACAGGTTTTGGTATGATTTGTCTTTATTTTCATTAGCTTCAAGAAATTTTTTATTTCCTGTTTAATTTCTTCTTGGACCCATAGGTTTTTCACTTGCATGTTATTTAATTTCCATGTGTTTGCATAGTTTTCAGAATTTCATTTGTTATTGATTTCTAGTTTTAATCTGTTGTGGCCTGAAAAGATACTTGAAATGATTTCAATTTTGTGACCTAACATGTGGTCTATCCTGGAGAATGTACAATGGGCTGTAGAGAAGAAAGTGTACTCTGCAGTTATTGGATGAAATGTTCTGTAGATGTCTCCCAAATCTAATTGTTCTAATGTGTAGTGTAAATCCTGTGTATCACTGTTGATTTGTAGCCTAGATGATTTGTTTAATTTTGGAGAGAGGTGTTGAATTCCCCCACTATTATTGTATTGTGTCTGTGTGTCTCTCTCTCTCTAGGTCTAGTAGTGCTTACTTTACATATCTGGGTGCTCCATTGTTGGGTGAGTATATATTTATAAATGTTATGTCTTCTTGCTGGATGGATTCCTTTATCACTATATAATGGACTTCTTTGTCACTTTTTATGGTTTGCAGTTTAACATCTATTTTATCAAATATAAGAATAGCTACTCCTGCTTGTTTTTGGTTTCCATTTGTATGATATATATTTTTTCATCCCTACAAAATTAGTCTCTGTGTGTCTTTACAGGTGAGGTGAGTCTCTTGTAGACAGTATATAGTTGGATCCAGCTTTTAAATCCAATCAGGCTGTCTGTCTTTTGAGTGGGACATTTAATCCATTTACATTTAGAGTTGGTATTGTCTTATTACTGGCATTTTATCAATTTTTCTTTGGTTATTTTAAAACTTTTGGTCCTTTCTTTCCCTTTTATTGGTTGACTTTGGTGTTCAATGGTTTTTTGAAGATGAAGTTTTTTTCTCTTTCTCATTCACATTTTTCTTTTACCAGTAGATTTTGTTCTTTCCTGAGTATTCATGGTAGTAATTACCACTTTTTGGATTCCAGATTCAGGACTCTCTTGACAATTTCTTGCAGGGCTTATTATGTGGTTGTGAACTTCCATAGTTTTTGTTGTCTGGGAAATATACTGTTACTCTTTCATTTCTGAAGGATAGCATTGCTTGTTATAGCATTCTTCGCTGGTAGTTTTTTCTTTTAGTATTTTGAATGTATCATCCTATTGTCTTCTGGCCTCTATAGTTTCTTCTGAGAAGTCTGTTGTTAGTCTGAAGGGGGCTCTCTTATAGGTGACTTGACAGTTTGACTACATGTCTTGTGGGGGATCTTTGGTTTGAAACTGTTAGGGGATCTTTGAGCATCCCACATCTTAAGGTCCTTGTCTCTCCTAATACTTGGGAATTTTCCACTACTATTTCATTGAATATGTTTGAATATGCCTTTTCCTTTCTACTCCCCTTCTGGAACACCCATGATTCAGATGTTCGTGTACTTAAAGTTGTTTGATAGCTCTCATAGATTTTCTTTATTTTTTAAAATTCTTTTTTCTTTTCTTTTCTTTTCTTTTTGTCCACGTTGAATATTTCAAAAACAGTCTTCAATATCAGAAATTCTTTCTTCTGCTTGCTCTAGCCTGCTGCTTAAGCTCCTGGTTGTTTTTTATTTTTTTTATTTTTTTTATTTTGTTGAATGACTCCTTCAGTTCCAGGAGTTCTTCTGCATTCTTTTTAAAGATATTTATGTCCTTGTAATTTCCTCCTTCAGATCCTTCATAGTTTTTCTCATTTAATTTTGCCATCTTAAGTTTTTTTTAAATTGTTGCTCAGTATTCCTTTTTAGTCATTTTATAAGTTTTCTGCTCTATGGAGTCTGGTATTTGAGAATTATTGTGTTCCTTTTGTGGTGTCATAGTTTCTTGCTTTTTTCATATTTCTAGTATATCTATGTTGATGTCTGGTAATCTACTAAAGTAGTTGCTTCTTCTGTCACTCTGAAGTAGGCTTTGAGGAGAGACTTTCCCTCCTGTAGATGTGTTTTATTTTGACCATTGAGTAGGATGCCTTAGTACTGGTTCTGCATAGATGCAGTAGTGTAGACTGCATGTGGATACTTTGGCTGCACTTAGTGTCAGAGTTGCATGTGAGTGCCTCCATGGCCTCGGTACTGGGGCACTCAGTTGTTCCTTGCTGTGGTTAGTGGCAGTGTGTTGGGTCATCAAGGACATGGGTGAGATCTTGAGTTCTTGGGCAAAGTGCCCAGGTATCTTGTCACTCTTTGGCTGGGGTGGGTGACCCTGGGCAGGCTTGTTGACTCCCTAACTAGTTTCCCATGAAACTGATGGGTACATTGGGGTATAGTGGACCCCTCAGCTTGAATGGGTGACCCTGAGTGTGGTTTCTCTTTTCTCATTCCTACAGGCAGAGGCTGCAACTGGATCTTTGCTTCCCTTGGTTGAGGGATATGTTGGTGGTGACTGGGATTTTTCTTCTGTAAATTATTTGGCTATCCTGGGTTTCTGTACTCTCCTAGTCTATGTGCATGTCTCTCCCCAAGTGAAGGCAATCATGTGCACTGCATGGCTCAGGTGTGTGACTGCATGGGAAGCATAATTCCCCTTGTGGATTGGGCCACTGGGATGGGGGTATGCTCTGGCTTACATCTTTCCAGTGATTCCACTTGTGACCCTCCTTGTGTCAATGTATGTTGGCAGTAGTGGGTCCTATGTATGGCCAGTCTGATTGGTGCCCTAGGATTGGCAAGGGATCCTCTGTACAGCTAGTCTGGCTGGAGTGGTTTCAATAGCATGGATGGCGGCTTGGCAGTGGCAGCAGCATGATCCACATTGCATTGTCAGTGTGGATGGCTCCTGGTGGCAGCAGATGTCTGCAGGTGACTACAGTCAGGGGTAGCTCACATGGCTGGTCTGGCTGGTGCAGTGGCAGCAGCATGGACAGCTGCCAGTGGCAGCAGCTGTTGGGCACAGGATGTAGCTCACTGCAGGAAGGAAGGTGACAGCTCTGGCACCAAACAATGTTGTCAGCAACTGTGGCAGTGGTGGTGAGCCTGTTCTGGTCTACTGTGGGAGAAGTGTGCCCCGGGTTCCTCTAGTCCACCATCTTCCCACAATTCCTTCCCTAGTTTTAAGATGAGTCTTACTAATGTATTTTATCAATTAGACATTATTTTGGGTTCAGAAGGCCTCAATTAAAATGCTATACATTCTGCAACAATTAAACATATCAGTCTTTCTATAGTTTAGTATGAATGACTTTACTACAATCTCATCATTTACTACTACCTTAAATCAGTAGGGGGTCTTCAGCTGTGGGATGAGGGAGATGTAATTTTGAACTACAGGTTGCCATTGACTTTATTTAGACTAAACTAAATGTTTAGTCTAATAGACTAAAGTTTAGTCTACTAGACTAAACTTATGTTGCCTTGTAACAGAAATTGATGCTTAATGCCAGAAAGGATATGGGAAGGCAGAATTCATTCATCACTCATTTGTTCGACAAATGTTTATTGAATTACACTGCAAACCAGGCATCATGCTAGCCACAAGTTTACATATGCAATCATAACATTGTTCTCAGCCTTAAAGTGATCAGGGTTTACTGACTAACAATCTTTGCCCACAATAATTTTGCCTACAATCATGATAGCTAAACTTTTCAGTCCCATTAAAAATTATCTTACCTCAGTGATCTGATTAATGGGTCGAACAATTTTACTTCAAAGTTTAGTTCCAAAATACTACCTTCCATACATTTGCTAAATCACATATAACCTCCATGATTACTTACCTAATATATTTTTCTTTATCTCAACTTATTATTTATACCTAAAGACATTTATTGAAAAGGTAAAGTTAAAATAGCTACCATAAGTGAAAAATTAATACTGTTTGCTATAAATGTATGGTAACCATGAAAATAAATGTAATGAAAACAATACAATACTTTTGTGGGCTACTTAGACAAAGTTTCCTGAACATTGGTCAGGATGGTGCTCTTATTGTTAAAAAGGGGTATTAGCAATCATACAAATGTGTGAAAAATATATTTTCAACAAATTATTGCTTTCTCCTTAACCCAAAAATATCCAAAGAAAAGATTACTAATTTACTAATGCTGACTCAGTCAGACATTATGTGCAATAAGGAGAACACTGAGTTTTAACAAATGCAAAAATTTCTTTACAAAGTCTAGAAAATAAATAATTACATCAAAATGCATTTCCATATGTAGAAAATCTCAAAGAATCAAGAACTATGGCAACAGAAATCTGTGGAAATAATAAGAAAACTTCTTGGAACTAATAAGCAATTATAGCAAGTTTACAAGATACAAGTTTAATATGTAAAAGTCAATACTTCCCTATATACTAACAAGGAATAAGTGGAATTTGAAAATTAAAGCATAATACCATTTACACTAGCAATGAAAAAAATGAAACATTTAGGTATAAATCTAACAAAATATGTATACAATCTTTATTAGGAAAACTACAAGGCTCTGATGAAGAAAATTAAAGAAAATCTAAATGGAGTAAAGAGATACCTTATATTCATGGATAGAAAGACTCAATATCATCTTCCCAACTTGATCTATAGATTTAACATAATCCCAATCAAAATTCCAGCAAGTTATTTTGTGGATATTGAAAAACTAATTCTAAAGTTTATATGGAGAGGCAAAAGACCCAGAATAGCTGAAACAATATTAAAGAATAAGTTGGAAGACTGACACTACCCGACTTTAAGATTTACTGCAAAGCTACAGTAATCAAGACAATGTGCTAAGGGGAAAAGAATAAACAAGTAGATCAGCAGAACAGAATATAGAGTCCAGAAATAGATTCACACAAATATAGTCAACTGATCTTTGACAAAGAAGTAAATGCAACAGGATGAGACAAGATAGTCTTTCAACAAATGGTGCTGAAGCAACAGGCCAGCCACAGACTTTTCATCCTTCACAAAAGTTAATCCAAAATGGATCACAGATAATATGAAATGCAAAACTATAAAACTCAAAACATAGTGTCTGAGAAAATTCTGATGATCTTGGGTTTGGCAATGACCTTTTAGATGCAATACCAAAGGCATGATATTCATGAACAAAATAATTGATAAGCTGGACTTCATTAAAATTAAAAGCTTCTGCTGTGCAAAAGACACTATCAAGAGAATTAGAAGACAAGCCACAAACTAGAAGAAAATATTTACAAAAGACACATCTAATAAAGTACGGTTATCCAAAATATACAAAGAACTCCTAAAACCCAACAATAATAAAATGAACAATTCAATTAAAAAATGGGCAAAAGACCTGAACAGAAACCTCACCAAACAGGATAATACAGACAGCAAATAAGCATATGAAAAGGTGCTCAACATCATATGTCATTAGAGAATTGCAAATTGAAACAACAACGTGATACCACCACACATCTATTAGAATGGCCAAAATTCTAAACACTGACAGTACTAAATGCTGACAAGGATGTAGAGCAACAGGAACTTTAATTTATTGCTGGTGGGAATGAAAATGATACAGCCACTTTGGAAGATCGTTTGTTAGTTTCTTACAAAGCTACACAAGCTCTTACCATAAGATCAGCAGTCATTCTCATTGGTACTTACCCAAATGAATTGTAAACTTATGTCCACACAAAAACCTGCACACAGATGTCTATAGCTGCTTTATTAGTAATTTACAGAACACGAAAGCAACCATAGTATCCTTCAGTAGGTGAATGGATAAATAAACTGTGGCATATCCAGACAATGGAACATTATTCAGTACTAAAAAGAAAGGAGCTATCCAGCCATGAAAAGACATGGAGGAAACCTAGATGCATATTACTAAGTGAAAGAAGCCAATCTGAAAAGTCTATACACTGTATGATTGTAACTATATGACTTCTGAAAAAGGCAACACTATGGAGACAATAAAAAAAATCAACTGTTTCCAGGGATTAGGAGGGAGGGAGGATAAATGCATGGAGCACAGAGGATTTTTAAAGCAGTAAGGTTACCAGTATACTATAATAGTGGATAAATGCCACACATTTGTCAAAACCTATAGAATGTATAACACCAATAGTGAACCCTAATGTAAACTATGGACTTTGACTGATAATGATGTGTTGATACAGGCTCATCAGTTCTAACAAATGTATCAGTCTAGTGTGGGATGTTGATAGTATGGGAGGCTATGCATGTGAAGAGGCACCAGGTGTATGGAAACTGTACTTTCTGCTCATTTTTGCTGTGAACCTAAAACTGCTCTAAAACTATTTTTAAAAAAAGAAAAGAAAAATGCAGACCCATTGCATATCTCTATTTATTCTAAAATACAAATGTATTTGTCTTTCTGTGGGGCCATGGGTCATTTTTACAAAAAGCTTTATTTTGTGGAGTCTCATTAACTGATCAACTTACGGAGGTGCTGTGTTCCAAGACTGACTTGCATATCAATTGTTGAAATTTAGAATAAAGTTTTCCAAAGAAACAACATCCTGAGTGTTTAAATTTTTAACCTTGCCTACAAAAGCTTTTTCAACTCAGTGTGTAGCTAAGCATTTAGACTCATACTACTAAACAACTCAAAATGTTAGATATATCAATTAGAGCTTTCTACTCCATTCTCATTTTAGTAGGGACTCTTTAAGTTCTGAGTTGCTTTCATTTGGATCCTTGCCCCAACATTTTTGACAAAGAATAGGGTAAGGATTCTAGATTCATGAGAGGGAAAGGGAGTTTCCCTGGATAATATATGGTATCTTAAATCTAGAAATAATGATCATTTTCAGGAGAAACTAGAGCTGGGTGCAAATCTTTGGATGTTACAGGGTTGAAAGTTGGGAAGCTATTTATGTGTAAATTTTGCCAAGAGTTTCTAATTTACATCAACATTTTTCAAAATATGAGAATCACATTCATGGCTCGTATTTAATGTGTGCTTTTTATGTGTCAGAAATTCAACTAACCACTTGATATGGATTATCCAGTTAATCATAAAAACAACTATCTATAAGTAAGATTATTATCTCCATTTTACAATAAGAAATTTTAAGCTTAGATAGCCTCAGTAGCTTGCCCAAAATCTCAGATTTACTCAGTGGTTATATCTGGATTCATATTGATTTAGTCTAATAGAGCTCAAAAATTTTAATGTGCTATATACTGCTTCTTTAGAAGTGTATCAAATAAGAAAAAAAGCTTGTTTAAAAATCAACCTTGGTATTGGACTTGTGTCCATAAACACATAATGTGGCTAAAAAACATAAAATAATTTGGGGCTCTGAATAATTCAGGTTGTGAAATACTATGCTTACATGAAGAATACAGGTAAGTATTCAAAGTCAAAGGAGAAGTTCATTGGCCTGAAGAATGTGCATGGTCACTTCAGTTTCAACTTGGGAGCTGAAAGAGAAAGCAAAACTTTTTTCTCCAAACTGACATATGCAAAATAATTGTTTCCCATGTCACATCCACAGGAGCTTTCACTTTTACTAAATGAACCTTGCCCTAAACAATACTTGGCTTCCTGTTTGATTCTCCTGTAAGGAGCCTGGCTAAATACTACAAAGAATTCTGTGAAGAGAAGAGAGCAACAAGCCAGGGAATTGGTAAACGACCTTTGGGGATTAGCCCCTCTGCTTCTTTGACCTTGGGAGCCCGCTGTTGAATGCAGCACGCAGAATGGGGGTCAGGCGTTGCCTCCACATCCAGCGGTGAAGGGATGCGATACCTACCTGCCACAATTGGGCTGAAGCTGGAGGAGAGGAGAGAGGGAGGAAGAGACCCAGCAGGGAGCCTACACAGAAGCGTTCACACCCTGGGTGTTAGGGCATGACCCGGAAGGCAGTGATGCAAAGTGCATTGCAAAAGCAGGACTTACTTGCCTGTGCACTTCTAAAACTCAGTTCTAAGCATCTGTGATCTGCCTCCTGAACATTTGTATCTCACTATAGGAACGAGGATGAAACAGCTGCACGTGTTTTCTCCAGCGCTGTAAACCTGTCATCAGCACTGCATTGTTTACATATGGCTACAAGGTCTTTAAGCTCAGGATCCCTTAGCTATACAGCAGGGACAGATATTTACATGACAGCTGTGTCAATTGGAAGCAGCCTTGTGTGCTTGTTTGTTTCACTGAGGCTCCATCACCGCCACCCACCCCTCCTCCATTTCCCCAAAGACACAAATCTAATTCTTCCCCCTTTTTAAAAAGAGCTCCATGTTAATAATAGAACTGCAGTGCAGATGCTCAAAATGGAAATAGCTGGCATTTCCCTAACAAGACTCATAATTCTGCTAGAAATAATGGATTTCAAGTGAAATAGCTCGAGTCCAAGAAGAGTGGTTATAATTCATGACCAGACGCCCAAATGAAATCAAAATCTGGGAAACATGCAAAGTGCTAATTTTCTACATCAGTGGAATTTATCAAGTTCCTACTGATTAATTTGAACAGAGGTTTGGTTGTTCAATTGACAGAGCTTTGTTTGCCTTGCAAAGACATTTGAATGACACTGATTTAAATATTATTGCAACTTCCTGGTTTTGTGAAAAGCCTTTAAAACTGTAAATCAAAACTCTGAATCACAAATGGCTGATATTAAATGTTTGTATTTTTATTTTTATTACCTTTTACCATTTGAGGCAAGACTCCTATTTACTTCACCAGTGAGGTGAATAGCATCCGTCTTTGGAGAATAATTGCCATGTATATCTCAAGGAAGTGGAGAAAGTATTCGTTACTGTTGCTTTAGTTTATTACTAGATTTCCCAAAGAAAGTACTTATTATACAATAACGGCAATTTACAATTAGCTTGGTTGAAAAATAAACCACTCCTAAAAAGCTTATAATTAGTTCAACATTAATAACATGCCCTATTATAGTTCAAATGTGACTCCAAAGTTCATGTGTTGGAAACTTGATTTCCAATCACAGTGTTGGGAGGTGGGGCCTTATGGGAGGTGTTTGCATCATGGGGACACAACCCTCATGAATGAATTAATGTCATTATCATAGGAGTGGATTTGCTGGAATGGGGTCCTTATAAGAGGATGACTTTGGCCACCTCTTGCTCTCTCTTGCACACTCCTGCTGTTCTACCTCTCACCATGGGATGATACTGCAAGAAGGCCCTCACCAGATACTGGAAACTTGACCTTAGACTTCCCAGTCTCCAGAGTTATGAGGAAATAAATTTCTGATCTTTATAAATTACCCAGTCTGCGGTATTCTGTCATAGCAGCACAAAATGGACTTTTCCACTATCTTACAACGTAGAATAGAAAATGTTGTCTGACTGTGGTAGGTTGAATAATGCCCCCTCCCCCCACAAAAGATGCCCATGTGCTAATCCCAGAACCTGTGAATGTTACGTTATCTGGCAAAAGGGATATCGCAGATGTGATTAAGTTAAGGATCTTGAGATGAGCAGGTTATCCTGGGATATTCTGGAAGCTGGGGATCAGAGATTGAGGATACAGAATAATGGAAGCAGAGTGAAATTCGACAATGCTCCACTGCTAACTTTGAAGATGGAGAAAGGGGACATGAGCCAAGCAATGCGGCTCTAGGAGCTGAAAAAAGCAAAGAAATCGATTTTCCCCAAGAGCTTTCTGAGGAAACACAAACTAGCCAACACTTTGGTTTCAGCCTGGTGAAATCCATATTGGTCAGAGCTGAAAGATTAAAAATTTGAATTGCTTTAAGCAAGTAAATTTGTGATAATTTGCTACAGCAGCAACAGGAAATTAATACCCAGACTCACCCCAATATTGAGAGCACTTATTGCCCTTAGATAAGTGAAAGGAGTGACTGTTTCATTTGAACTCAAAATATTAACTAAGATTTAAAATATTCATTTAGCTTAAGATGTAGGATCTCTAGTCATTTTCAAGTGAAACACATTTCTCCCACTCTGAAGTCATTAGGTAATTTCAGATCTGTTAATTTGAACATAGCTGGTCCCAGAAGCAGTATGTCTTTGGAATGTTCAAAGAATGCTGAAAGGACCAAGAAATTAATGAAAGAGCTGTCCAATTAGTCAGGAAATTATGAACAGGTTCTGTACAATTCATGTTCTATCATTATACATCATTCATCAGGTTAACAGTTTCAAATTGTTAATGGTTCATATTTCTCTAAGTCTTTTAAAAAACTCCAATAAATCAATCCACTAAATCCCCATTTGTTACCTCATAACTATAGAGGAGAGATTTTTCCAGAAAGGCAGGAACCTAGAACATGGGTTCTGAAATCAGAGAACATTCAGGTTCAAATCTCAGCCCTACCATTTACCAACTTTGTACCCTGGGGGCAATAGCCCAATCTCTTTGAGCCTTGGTAAATTGGGAAATAAACCTTTCTGTTGGTTTGTTATGAAGATTAAGTGAGGTAAAGATTATCTGTAATGATTATCTGAGAATATTAGCAAAATGGCATCAACTTTAATATTGAAAACTCCTACACACATCATTGCAGAGAGTGTTGTAAATCCGTGAAGACCTAGGACTTAACTTGAAGCCCCCAAAATCTACACTAAAGTTTCCAGAGGAAGATGACTGATCTGGCTGGGAAAATGTGCCTCTCATCTGCTGCCGAGCCATGAGGAATGTAAAGCTCAGGAATGGGCTAAATTAAGGCCATAGAAGCTGTCATTTTTCTCCTGATGGGATTTCTCCACCCACCCACCCCCTTCCTTTCTTTTCTTTCTTAATAACATAAGACAGTTACCGCTGTGGAAGCATATCATTTTCCCGTAGACAGGCATGGTTTAAAATGATAATAGCTTTGGGAGCCTTGTAGATGATTGGGATCTTGGGTGAAAGAAAATCTCTAGTCTTTCACCATTATACCCAGAAGGTGGGTTAGAAACTGGAATAAATCATATCTGATTATTTTTCCTTAACTAAATCACATACGCTCTAAATTAGAAAATAATTAGGTAATCACTCACTGATGTTCTTTCTCCTAATCACCTATAACTAGGAATCTAAAGAGGCTTGAGTGTAAAATTTTTGTTATCTGCTAATCGATTATGTTAAACTAGTTTTCAGAATGAGTTAAGAATGACCACTGTAAAAAGAACAGTAAACCAGAAATGAAAATTCCTGAAATTCAATCTCAATTCTGCCATTTTATATCTAGACGCTTTATGTATTTAAAGCCCAACCAATCTTTAGTTTCTTCATTTATAAAACTAAAGTAAAATTCTTTTCTTTTCAATATTGCATATGCAAAAATGCCTGGCATGTAGTATATGTACTTTCCAGGGCACTTTCTCTACCTTTGCTTATAGAGTGAGCACAGACTTCAGTCTACAAACCCAGACACATAAAAAAATGTAGATTTATTAATTTTTCTCATGCTTAATTTTGAAATCAAGAGTATTGAGTTTCTGAGGGAGAAATTGTAATCTGAGGCCATCTACCAGAATTACTTCTGAAGCAATAAAAAATGTGTTCTCCTGGGAGCCAAACTGCCTGGGTTGCAGTACTGGCTTCACCAGTAATTATCTGTAAGACTTTGAGCAAGTTATTTTACCTTTTATGCTTTTTATCTGTAAAGTTGGTATAATAACAGTAGCTCCATTATATGGTTTTTGTGAGAATCAAATGAATTAAAATATAAAAAAGCACCTGTAATGGGAATGACACATAGTAAGCCTCTTAATAAATGCTAGCTGTTATTTTTGTATTATTATATTAAGTTACCAAGTTGATTGAAAGTTGGAAAGTTGGCAAAGTTAGGGTAGAGAGGGTGCATGTAGGTCTGCATCTCAGGAATTGGTTCTCCATATGAGCTTGAATTCTGCTCCTGGACTCCATCATCTCTCCTATCACCAGGCCCACCTTACACATGGGAACTGGGTACTCTCCCTGCCTCTCAACACACCCACTTAGTCCGGAGAGACTCACTGAGACTGCCTGACACCTCCTGTGCTAGACAAGCCATGGATAGGCCCACCTTACACATGGGAACTGGGTACTCTCCCTGCCTCTCAACACACCCACTTAGTCCAGAGAGACTCACTGAGACTGCCTGACACCTCCTGTGCTAGACAAGCCATGGAGCCAGTTCTTCTCCAGGGACTGCCTACATTGTCTAGAGCTCTACCCAGATTCTGCCCCCTCATCCTCTGTAGACACTTAAGCTGAGATGGAGAAGCAGAACAGGTGGCTGGGTTCAGGAAGTTCGACTCTCAGGAATTCAACATTTTCTAAATTCTTCTTGCTTTTCTTTCAACTGCCCTCCTTCCCACAAGCCATAGAACCTTTGTGCAATGAGGGTTCATGTTTCCAAATACACTGTTAATGATATCAGTCTTTTCAGACCACCTCAGAGCCAAAGGTTATGAAGGTATTTTCTTATTATTTTCAAGAGGCTTTATTATTTTACTTTTTGTATTAACAGCTTCAATCAATCTGACATTGAGTGTTCTGTGAGGTAGTGGGTTGAGATTAATTTTTTTTTTAAATATGGATCTTCAATTGACCTAGCATCATTTATTATAAAAGATCATCTTTCCTCTACTGCAGTGCAACATAACTATTGTAATAAATCAGGTAATTGTATACATGCAGACTTTCTGTTATATTTCTAGTAATTGATCTGTTTGTCTATCCTTGCACTGATACCACACTATTTTAATTGCTGCAGTTTTACAGAAAATCTTGATATCTAGTAGTGTAAGTCCTCTAGCTTTGTTCTTCAATATTGCCCCCACCACTCTTAGGACTTTGCATTTCCACATACATTTTAGAATAAGCTTGTCAGTTTACACACACACACACATGCAACAATACTGCTGGGAGTTTGATTAGGATTTATTGAATCCATAAATCAACCTGGAGACTGTCTATATCTTTAAAATAATGAATCTAATCCATGAATATAATACATCTCTCCACATAATTGGGTCTTTAAAATCTTTCTCAATTCTGTTGAGTTACAGAAGATTTCATTTGATTTATTCCTAAATATTTGATGTTTTTGGTGTAGCATAAAAATGTTAGAATTTAATTTTCCATTGGTTTGTTGCTAATGGAGAAATACAATTTAATTTCACATAATGTCTTGTATCTGGTAGCCTTGGTAATTTCACTTATTAATTTTATGGCTATTTGTAAAATCCTGTTGCATTTTCTATGTATACTATCATGTCAATTGTAAATAATAAGCATTATATGTCATCTTTTTCAATCTTTATGCCTTTTATTCCTGTTTCTTGCCTTATTGCACTGATTATGATCTCTAGTACAATGGCAAATATGTTTTGACATCCTTTTCCAGTTTACTAGTAAATCTTGTGTTTTGCTGTGTCAGTTACTACTAATCCTTCTAATTAATTTTGGCTCTTGTATTGTTCAGGCCTAGAATTTCCACTTGATTATTTTTAAGATTCCAATTCTTTGATAAAATTATCTTTTTCTTCCCTTTCCCTTATTTTCTTGAATGTATTAGTTATAATTATTTAAAAATTCTATGAACTTTATTTTTATTTTCTTATTTATTTTTTACCATACCAAGGTAAAATGTCTACTAACTTTGATATCAGGATACTTGTGAGTCTCTTTTCTTTCTCTTAGTTATATGGTATTTTCTGTTGGCATTTCTAGTAATTTTTTTATATGGAATGGTATATATTGGGTATACAATAACTACAGAGACTACAAATAATATTACCTTCTTCTGAAGAGAAATATCATTTTCCCCTTCACAGCAGTTGAGGTTAGGGAACTGATCATCTTAATCCAATTAGGAAATAAACTAAACTGGTTTGGTATTGATGCATCTACCTCTTCTCATTTACCCTTATTTCACCAGGGCATTCAAATAAGAGCCTGGTGTGTTTACTGAGGCCCTTGCCTCTGGCAGATTCTGAACTCTAATCTTTGTCTTCTCAATACCACAAGGTTAAGAAAATTCCATTCTGCTTCTCAGAGGTCTGTGGCTTACTTTTTATTCTCCCACTCTGTGTACCTTCAGAATTCAGCAAATGACTTGAGGGGAAAAACCTGCCAGGAGTTGGAGGCCACTCAACTCTGCAATTTAATCACCCCAGCCCCATCAACCCTTCAAAAGTCATCAAGCTTTCCCTCTCCCCAGCAGTGGCCCTCTACCCAGATAAATCGTATGTGCTCATTCTCTATCCTGCACTCAAAATCGGCAAGTGCCTCCAGGGAAAAGCTAACTACTAAGTGCAGTTCTCTTTTGTATGGAATCTTAACTCCCCTCATCCTCAGTGCTTAGGGAATTCTCTGGTACTTTTCAAAAGATGAATTTTGTATTTTATACAGATTTTCAAGTTGTTCGCAGTGTGTGCATTGGCCTGCCAAAACTACTTCACCAAACCAGGAAATAGAAATGTCTACAAATTGTGAGAATTATTCCTTAGACCTACTTCATAGAACAGTTTTTTGTGTTTTTGTTTTGTTTTGTTTTGTTTTGTTTTTTAAAGAAAGGGGGAGCTTCAGGCAAGGTACATCCTATGGAAGAGCAACAAAAGTGAAATAACCCAAACTCTAAGGATAAAGAGGACTGTCAAACGTGGAGGCTGGCCACTGTGAGTGATCACTCTTGACCTACATCCAGCAGCTTTTCACTTGAAGTTTCATTTTTAGTGACATTATTTCAATGTCTGCATAAAAAGTTTCTGTGGGATTAGGTTAAAAATTACCTTGTTTTCTCCATTCTCTACTTGTCTCTTAAGAAAATATTGTCCTAAACATGTGTTCCATTGCAACTTAAAATGGCTAATATAGAATGCGATCATTTCATCTGGGGCATAGCCCTCAAATTTGTAGAACTTACTAATTAAAATTATCTAATGCTGTTGATCATGCACATTTTTTTCCTAGGAGTCATTCATTCTTATACATTTTACTCCATTTTCTCACTCCCTCAACAATTCTCTCTTGCCTGGACTTTGAAGTATTCAGACAATATGAAAATATATTTTGCCATCTTTCCCAATCACAGTAAGTTGAGAAGATCTCTTTAATTTTTATGCATCAATCTTTCCTTAACTTGTGCAAAAAATATATTATTTTTTTATGTGTGTTCTATGCCTCACCTTTGAGTTATCAAATCCTGACTGGCAGGGACATTGACTGATGCTGACTGTGCACATAGGCTGGCTGTCCAAAGCTATTCCTGTATAATTCTTTCCCAAAGTGTTGTATCTTGGCATAGTGCTAGCAAGTACAAAGTTGATTTATAATGACTATTAATGTCATTTGAGGAGAGAAGTCAGTGTCTATGCAAATAAGGGATTAATGCTGATCCCTAAATGGAGTGTTGGTGCAGCCAAATGCTGTGACAGCATTGCCTTGCAGCCTTTTTAAAGGCATTTCAACCATAATATGATAAATTTCCCCACATTGGTCTATGCAACCTCACTAAAGCAAGAAAGGCCATTCACCCGAAAAGATATAGCCATTAGGGAATCTGAAGACATGTCTTTTAGCTTCTAAGAGAAAAGTCTGCCCTATTTTACTTGCATCTTAAAGGCAAGAGTTTGGCCCCCATCACTAGTAATAAGCAGCAGTGCTTAGCTTTCACATATAGGTAATTTTAGCAATGACCACAATCACTGCTATATATATTTCATGTTCCAGGTTGGGCTGTAAAGACTTTACCATCAAAATAGCCCCTAGACAGTTATGAAAACATACCGTATAGCACACAGGGAATTTGCTCTTGGAAGAAGGAGGGGTAAGTCTCTCTGGCTAGTATGTTGTTTAGGGAATATTAAATTTACATAAACAAATAGGTCATTATGATTGGCCCCATCAAAGTAGCAAGCCTCATTTTGAATTCATTTTTATGATAGATTATGGTAATTTAGAAGCAAAAAATTAGACCGCTTACTTCAGAGTGTCAAATGTAATTATCACTTAGTGATTTTTCACTTTTAAGGGTCATAGAGAATACCTAGGGCCTGGAATAATTTGTTCTCATCACTGTTGGCATTTTGCTTTGAGACTCTGCTGTGCTTTCATGACCAGATAAAATGTAACAAATCCATCTCTTCTCCCCCACCTCCCACCCTCTGCCTCCTTCCTTCTCAGCAAAGATATCCTTCACAGTCTTTTCAAGCAACTCAAGACAAAAACAGATCTGAGACCCTGCCTCACTTCAGCCTCTGATTTTGATGATGTTTTGGTAGATCATAAGCTGTCTTTACCACACAAATCAGAAACATAAAGAATTTTATAAATGGCCTATATTTAATCTACATCTTTGAGTTTATGTATTTTTCTTCTAATCTGTGAAACAATTATCTGCAAAACAATTATAATTTAAATATAAATTAATTCACCCAGAGACCCAGACTCTCTCTTAGAAGGCATTGTAGATTAACTAGTAAATATGTATTAGCATGTCTTAAAACTGCACTTTATTGACCTGATAGGCAATGGGGAACTATAATGACTGATTATG
Source organism: Galeopterus variegatus (assembly GCF_000696425.1). Lineage (NCBI taxonomy): Eukaryota > Metazoa > Chordata > Mammalia > Dermoptera > Cynocephalidae > Galeopterus > Galeopterus variegatus. The sequence goes on along the minus strand of NW_007726618.1, from coordinate 7,443 downwards.
TAAATCCTCAATTTGCAGATTGTTGCTCTACTCTGTAATGTCATTAATTTACATTAATGTCAGTCTTTCTTTACCAGGCACTTATTAATTAGCGATTCCTTGACACATACTCCAATGTAGACTTTTTGTGAGTCATTAAAGTCCTTTTTGTGGAGACCTCCTTGAAGACCTTTTAGTTTGTGTATAATTGACAAACCAGATGACAACTTTTACTGTTGATCATAAAACTGCAGCCAATTCACTCAGGCATTGGATTTATGTTTTGAAACATTTCCTTTTAACGTTTTTGTAGAGAAAAAGTTTAAATGCAGGTACATTTTGTTTATTAGATTGTCTAAAATTTGCCCTTTTCTGCAAGGTCAAGTTCAGAAGAGTTTTCCAACCAAATGCACAATTGCTTTTAGAGATTTTGTAATCAGAAATCCTCCTCAGAAGCACCCACTACATATGAATTCTCTAAAATTGACTCATGTTTTAAAATAATTTTCTAAATTAGCATTTAAAGGTACAGATTTTCATGTGTTTAACATATCGTCCAACTGAATTCAGCCCTCTCAGCATATAATAACTGATGACATCTGCCTCCTGGAAAAAACCAACATCATTTAGATTTACCAGAGGGTACTCCAGATCTCAGATTGCCTCACTTTTGTGTGTGTTTCATTTGACTAATTACCATATTACTGTAATTCATTTGTTACTTTATTCATTCAAAAAACTTATTAGGCACTAACTCTGCACTCAGTATTATCCAGGCAGCAATAAACAGAAGAGACAAAAAAGATTTTTGCCTTCATGCAGCATACTTCCTAATGTAGAGAGGAGAAACACAATAAGCAAGAAAATCACACAGAATTTTGAAGATAATAAAGTGGGGAGGGGTGCAACGAAAGAGTATAGGAAGTGCAGTAAAGGCAAGGAGCAGAATGACAATGAAGTAGTAATTTTAAATAAGGTGATCAGGGAAGCGAGTATTGGACAAAGGTTTGAATGAGAGAAGGAAAGGAACTGTGCAGACATCTTGGGGAAAGGAGTTCCAGGCAGAGGAAACCATAAATGCCAGGAACTGCCAGAAGGCTAGCACGGGGGAGCTGAGTGAGCGAGGGATGAGTAGGAGACAGGTTCAGAGAGGTGCAGGAGAGGGGTAGGCAGAGCACACAGCTCCTGTGGGCCCCTGAAGAGATTCTAACTTTTACTCAGAGACGGAAAGCCCTGGAGGGTTTGGAGCAGAGCAGTGGCAAGATCTGAATATATTAGCAGAATCTTTCTGGTGTGTATTTTAAAGAAGCTATTTGGGATAGCTGGTGGTGAAGGCTGAAAGCAGAGAGGACTTTTAAGAAGATATTACAATAATCAAAGCTAGGATCAGGTTGGTAGTAGTAGTGTGTTAAGAAGAGGACAGATTCTAAATATCATTATAATATGTAATATATATTATAATATAATGTACAATGTGTAATTATGATATAATATGTAATATAATATATAATCAAGACTTGCAGATGTATTCAGTCCTATGTATGAGAGGAAGACAAAATCAAGAATGACCCAAGCTTATTGGCCAGAGCAACTGGAGCTACAAAATTGTCATTAACTGAGATGAGAAGAAATATAAGAGAAGAGAGTTTGAAGGGATGAAGGTGGAATCAGGAATTTGTTTTTAAAAATGTTAAGTCTGTGATTCTTATTTGATATCTATTGAAGGTGTCCACAGGCAGTTAAATATTCAAGACCAGAATGTAGGGGAGAGATTCACGCTAGATGCGTTCATTTGCAAATCGTGAGGCTGTAGATGATGTTTAAAGCCATAAAACTGAGAAAGATCACCAATATAGAGAGAACAGAGTAGAGAAGACCCAAGAAACTGATGATTGGAGCACTCCGGTGGTAAAAGGTTGGAGAGGATATTAAAGAACCAGCAAAGGAGACTAAGGAGGAGCAAAGAAGGGAGAGGAAATAAGATTAAATCTGTGACAAATTCAACTAAGGCCACCTCTAAAATTTAAATTTGAAGAACACTTGAGTTAACAGTCCTGTCAATGCCAGTTTTGTTCCATGTCACTACCAGAGATGCTCTATGAAATTGGGTGAGCTTGGAGTCCTCCTTGAGAATTTTGATCTCTCCAGGACATAAACTCCTTAAGGATACTGTTCTTTAAAACCAATTTTATAGTCCAAGTCACACACAAGCACAGCTTTGCATCCTGTTTTAATATGTTATCAGTGAAGCACGTGACAATTATGTATGGGCTGAATTTCAATCTCTTTCATGGGTTAACTATTTCCAAATCTTCTTTTAAATAAAATTCATTGTGCATATTTAAAGTATACAACATGATCTTATTGGATACATATAGTTAGTGAACAGGTTACTACAGTGAAGCAAATTAACCTACCCATTATCTCACATCGTTACCCAAGTTTGGTTTTTTGGGGGGTTTTTTTTGGGGGGGGGGGGGCAAGAGCAGCTAAAATCTACTTATTTAGCATATATCCCATATATAGTACAGTTTTATTACCTATAGTCCTCATGTTGTACATGAGCTGTCCAGACTTGTTCATCCAACATATCTGCTACTTTGTATCTGCTGACCTATATCTCTGCATTTTCTCACACACACACCCCACACACACACCTGCCACCCCCAGTAACCACTGTTTTGTTCCCTATCTCTGCAAATTTGAATTTTTCTTTTAGATTCCACATATAAATGAGATCATGAAATATTTTTCTTTCTGTGTCTAGATTATTTATTTAGTATAATGTCCTCCAGCCTCATTCATGCTGTGGCAAATAGCAAGATCTAGTTCATTTTGGGGATGAATAATATTCCATTGCGTATCTATTCCATAGTTTCTTTATCCTTTTGTCCATTGTCAGACAGTTAGGTTGTTTACATTTCTTGCCTATTGTGAGTAATGCTGCAATGAACATGAAAGTGCAGATATCTTTAAAAGGTTGCGATTGCATTTCCTTCGGGTATACTCCCAGAAGAGGGATTGCTGGGTCATATGGTAGTTCTAATTTAAATTTCTTTAGAAACCTCCATACTGTTTGCCATAATGGCTGTACCAATCTACATTCCCACCAACAGTGTATAAGAGTTTCTTTTCTCCACACCTTCACCAACATTTGTTATCTATTGATTTTTTGATAATAGCCATCCTAACATGAGTAAGTTGGTATCTCATATTAGTTTTGATTTTCATTTCCCTGATTATAAGTAATGTTGAGAATCTTTCTATATACCTGTTGGCCATTTTTATGTTTCCTTTGGAGAAATGTCTATTTAGGTCTTTTGCCCCCTTTTTTTTTTAATGGGGTTATTTCTTTTTCCACTATTGAGTTGTATGAATTCTTCATAAATTTTGAATATTAACCCCTTATCAGATACATGGCTTGCAAATTTTTTTCCCAATCTGAAGGCTGCTGTTTCATTTTCTTTACTGTTTCCTTTGCTGTGCAGAAGGTTTTATGTAATCCTGTTTTGTTTATTTTTGCTTTTTTGGTCTGAGCTTTTGGTGTAAAATCCAAGAAATCATTGCCAAGGCAAGTGTACAGGAGATTTCCCCCTATGTTCTCTTCTAGGAGTTTTATATTTTCTGGTCTTATCTTTAGATGTTTTATACACTTTGAGTTGAATTTGGGTATGATGTAAGATAAGGGTCAAATTTCATTCTTTTGTATGTGAAAATCCAGTTTTCCCAGCACCATTTATTGAAGAGTTTATCCTTTTCCCACTGTGTCTTCTTGGTGCCCTTGTCAAGAATTAATTTATTGTATGTGTTTGGATTTATTTCTGGGCTCTCTATTCTGTTTTGCTGGTCTATGTTTTCATTTTATGCCAATACCATACTGTTTTAATTACTATTTTTTTTTCTAATACAAGACAAAAGCAGGAAGCGTGATGCCTCCAACTTTTTTTTTTTTCCTCAAAATTATTTTGGCTATTCAGGGTCATTTGTAGTTTCACACAAATTTTACATTTTTTTCTCTATGAATAATGCCATTGGAATCTTAATGGGAATTATGTTGAATCTGTATATTTCTTTGGGTAGTATGGACATTTTAACAATATTAATTCTTCTGATCCATGAACACAGGATATCTTTCCATTTATTTGTGTCTTCTTAAATTTTTTTCAGCAATGTTTTAGAGTCTCAATGTATAGATTTTTCTTTTTTTACTTTTTACATTTTGTCAATATACAATGTGATTGATTATTGTGGCCAATTACCAAAGCCTCCCTCCCTCCTCCCTCTCCCCCCTCCCTCCCAACAATCTCCATTCTGTTCACTTGTTGTATGAACTTGAAGGAATTGTAACTGTTGTGTCTTCTCCCCTCCCCTCCACCCCCAGTTTTTTGTGTATTTATTTATTTATTCTTAGCTCCCACAAATAAGCAAGAACATGTGGTATTTCTCTGTCTGTGCCTGACATGTTTCACTCAATATGATTTTCTCTAAGTCCATCCATGTAGTTGCAAATGTCAGTATTTTATTCATTTTTATAGCAGAGTAGTATTCCATTGTGTAGATGTACCACATTTTCCATATCCACTCATCTGATGATGGACATTGGGCTGGTTCCAACTCTTGGCTATTGTAAAGAGTGCTGCAATGAACATTGGGGAACAGGTATACCTTCGACTTGATGATTTCCATTCCTTTGGGTATATTCCCAGCAGTGGGATAGCCGGGTCATATGGAAGATCTATCTGCAATTGTTTGAGGAACCTCCATACCATTTTCCATAGAGGCTGAACCATTTTGCAGTCCCACCAGCAATGTATGAGAGTTCCTTTTTCTCTGCAACCTCGCCAGCATTTATCATTCACAGTCTTTTGGATATTAGCCATCCTAAATGGGGTGAGATGGT
>NW_007726618.1:0-1765 GCF_000696425.1 Galeopterus variegatus | reverse complement strand
TGGATATCAATACTTTGTCAGATATATATTTTTCAAATATTTTCTCCCACTCTGTTGGTTGTCTTTTAAATCAGTTAATTGTTTATTTTGCTGTGAAGAAGCTTTTTAGTTTGATATAATCCCATTTGTTTGTTTTTCTTTTGGTTGCCTGTGCTTTTGAGGTTGTATTCATGAAGTCTGTCCAATCCTACTTGATGAAGTGTTTCTCCTATGTTTTCTTTAAGAAGTTTTATTGTTTCAGGGTGTATATTTAATTCTTTAATCCATTTTGAGTTGATTTTAGTATATGGTGAGAAGTATGGGTCTAGTTTCATTCTCCTGCATATTGATATCCAGTTCTCCCAGCACCATGTGCTGAAGAGGCAGTCTCTTCCCCAGTGTATAGGCTTGGTGCCTTTGTCAAAGATCAGATGGCTGTAGGTGTGTGGGTTGATTTCTGGATTCTCTATTTTATTCCACTGATCAGTGTGTCTGTTTCTATGCCAGTACCATGCTGTTTTGGTTATTATAGCTTTGCAATATAGTTTAAAGTCAGGTAGTGTTATGCCTCCAGCTTTATTTATTTATTTATTTATTTATTTTGGCTTAGCATTAGTTTGGCTCTGCACGGTCTTTTGTTATTCCATATAAATGTCTGGATAGTTTTTTACATTTCTGAGAAAAATGTCATTGGAATTTTAATAGGGATTGCATTGAATTTGAATATCACCTTGAGTAGTATGGACATTTTCACAGTGTTGATTCTTCCAATCCAAGAGCATGGGATATTTTTCCATCTTCTTGTATCCTCTCTAATTTCTCTCAGCAGTGGTTTGTAGTTCCCATTATAGAGATTTTTCACATCCTTGGTTAATTCAATTCCTAAGTATTTTATTTTTCTGTTGGCTATTGTAAATGGCAAGCTTTCTTGATTTCTCTTTCTGCATGTTCACTATTGGAGAATAGAAATGCTACTGATTTTTGTATGTTGATTTTGTATCCTGCAACTTAGCTGAAATCATTTTTCAACTCCAAGAGTTTTTTTGTCGAGGCTTTAGGCTATTTGATATATAGGATCATGTCATCTGCAAACAGGGGCAGTTTGACTTCATCTTTTCCAATCTGGATGCCCTTTATTTCCTTCTCTTCTCTGATTGCTCTGGCAAATACTTTCAACACTATGTTGAATAGGAGTGGTGAGAGTGGGCATCCTTGTTTAGTTCCTGTTCCTAAAGGAATAGCTTTCAGCTTTTCCTCATTCAGGATGATATTGGCAGTGTGTTTATCATATATGGCTTTAATTATGTTGAGATACTGTCCATTTATACCTAACTTATAGAGGGTCTTTGTCATGATGAATGTTGAATTTTATCAAATGCTTTTTCAGCATCTATAGAGACGATCATATGTTCCTTGTGTTTGATTTTATTAATATGGTATATCACATTTATTGATTTGTATATGTTGAACCAACCTTGCATCTCTGGGATGAATCCCACTTGACTGTGGTGTATAATTTTACTGTATTCTGTTAGGTAGTATTTTGTTGAGGATTTTTGCATCTATATTCATCAAGGATATTGCCCTGTAGTTTTCTTTTTTAGTTGCATCTTTACCAGGTTTTGGTATCAGAGTGATGTTTGCTTCATAAAATGAGTTTGGGAGAATCGCCTCTGTTTTAATCTTTTGGAATAGTTTGTAAAGAATTGGTGTCAGTCTAAAATGGCGGCGGGTCTGGAGCGCCCGCGTCAGGAAACAGCGCGATCCTGAGAGCTGTGTGCTGTGA
>NW_007726617.1:637802-638939 GCF_000696425.1 Galeopterus variegatus | reverse complement strand
GACATGTGGTATTTCTCTTTCTGTGCCTGGCTTATACACAATGAACATAACACTTAACATAATTTTCTCTGAGTTCATCCATGTTGCTGTAAATGGCAGCATTTCATTCTTTTTTATGGCAGAGTAGTATTCCATTGTGCATATATACCACATTTTCCTTATCCAGCTGTCCGTCAATGGACATTTTGGTTGATTCCAACTCTTGGCTATTGTAAATAGAGCTGCAACAAACATGGGAGTATCCCTGAGACATGAAGATTTCCATTTCTTTGGGTATAAAGCCAGCAGTGGGATTGCTGGATCATATGGAAGTTCTATCTGCAGTTGTTTGAGGAACCTCCATACTGTTTTCTATAATGGTTGTACTAACTTACAGTCCCACCAACAGTGGAGGAGGGTTCCCCTTTCTCTACATCCTTGTCAGCATTTGTTATTCTCTCTCTTTTTGATAATGGCCAGTCTAACTCNAACCCTCCATGCAACCAAAAGGGAGAGAGGAAACAAGTATTTATTGAGTTCTTGCTTTGTACCAGGAGCCTACTGAGCTAGATGCTTTTTGTTAATTATAGGTTATCTCACTTCATCTTCATTACAGCCCAGAGAGAAAGGTGTTACAAGCTACTTTATGGGTTGGAAAACTAAGGCTCTGAAAATGCAATAATTTTCCAAAGGCTACTTGATGAGTAAATGAGGGAACTAGGATTCAAATCTAGGTCACCAGGTGCCATGCTGGTCCTTCTTATACCTGTTTAGTGTCTTCAGTTTCCTCCCTTCAAATGTTATCATCCCTCAAACTATTCTGAGTGTTTTATTTATTTGTTTATTGAAACATAATTGATTTACATGTCTTTCGAGTACAGCATTTAATATCAGTACCTGTGTGCAATATGTGATGCTCAAATCAGGATAATTAGTATATTCAACATTATACAATGTAATCATTTTTTGTGGTCCTTTAACAATTTCTCACTCCCTCACCCCCCTTCACCTTTCTCACCTCTGGTGGCCTTGGTTTTGTCCTCTCCTTTTGAAAGTTTAGTGAATTATTGTGATTGTTGTATCCTTCTTTAGCTCCCAGTGAGGACATGTGGTATTTCTCTTTCTGTGCCTGGCTTATACACAATGAACATAACACTT
>NW_007726617.1:635305-636460 GCF_000696425.1 Galeopterus variegatus | reverse complement strand
TTGGATTGATTTCTGGGTTTTCTGTTCTCTTCCATTGGTCCAAATGTCTGTTTTTATGCCAGTACCAGGCTGTTTTGGTTACCATAGCTTTGTCGTATAATTTGAAGTCAGGTAGTGTTATGCCTCTGGCTCTATTTTATTTTGCTCAGGATTGCTTTGGCTATTCAGGGTCTTTTGTTGTTCCATGTGAATGTTAGGGTTGCTTTTTCTATTTCTGTGAAGAATGTCATTGGTATTTTGATGGGGATGGCACTGAATCTGTAGATCTCTTTGGGTAGTATGGACATTTTCATAATGCTCATTCTTCTGATTCAAGAGTATGGAATGCCTTTCTATCTTTTTTTATCTTCTTTAATTTCTTTTATCAGTGATTTGTAGTTCTCCTTGTAGAAATCTTTCACCTCCTTGCTTAAATTTATTCCTAGGTATTTTATTTTTTGGTGACTACTGTAAATGGGCTTAATTTCTTCATTTCTTTTACTGCTACTTTGTTATTGGAGTATAAAGCCACTACCGACTTTTGTGTGTTTGTATCTTGCAGCTTTACACATATCATTTATCAGCCCTAAGAGTTTTTTTGGTAGAGTCCTACCTAAACACTCTGAGAGTGTTATCTGCTCCCTGACCCAGCAGGAGAGATCAGTGAGATGAGGATCTGGTAGCTTGCACAAACATTCTCAGGAAGACATCCCTAGTGGCCACATCAGGGCTCCACACAGCTGCCACCATTCCAACCTCAAGACTCTGCTTACCAGGCCCTGGAAGTGCTTGGGATCCTCCTTATCATTCTGCATTTTTTTCTTTTTTAATTTTTTTTGTTGAATCATAATTGATTATACATATTTTTTAGGGCTAACATTGAATATGTTTATCAAATCAATATTATTAGCATATATATTATTACAAATCATGCTTATCCTTTATGCTCCTTACCAAATCTCTCCCCATCCTCCCTCCCTTCCCCTTCCCACATCTGATAACCCTAGATTTCTTTTCTCCTTCTGAAAGAGTAATGGTTACTCTGCGGATTTGTTGCCTAGATGATCTGTCCAGAGTTGAGAGAGGTGTACTCAGGTCCACCAGTATTATCATAGAGTAGATTCTTCTTCTGTCACTCTGGAATGGACTTTGTGGAGAGAGACATCCTCTTCTTTT
>NW_007726617.1:588882-634957 GCF_000696425.1 Galeopterus variegatus | reverse complement strand
TTTTCTTTGGTCTCCTCTGGTGACTCTCTTGTGTCAATGCACTCGAGTAGTGGGCCATCTGCACAGTGGTTGTGGCATCCAGATGCCTTTGCAGTAGCCATGGCTATTGTGGTGGATATGGTGGGCCACCCACATAGAAGTGGTGTTTTTTGGCATGCTCTTTGCCTGGATTTGGGAGGAAGGATTGTCCCTTTCTCTAGGTCTCAGGATCCCAGGCGGGGCCTGTGGCAGTGGTGACCTGCCCAGTTGCAGGAGGAGGGGTAGGTCCCTGGCTCCATGTTTTTACATTTTCAGAGGTTGTTGCGGAGCATTTTGGTGGTGGGGGGGGAGGGAAGGAAATAGGGTGGGAGAAGGAGGAAGAGGGGTAGAGTTGAGGCCTGTAGCAACCCCCTCATTTCTGCAGGGAAGGCCAGGGGGCTTCCAGTGGTGGCTTGGTTGTTGCTGCACTGAATGCAGATGTTAGGGACGTGTGGCCAAAGCCCTCAGCTCCCCACTATTCTGGCTTAGGAGCCTGGAGTGTTTCCTGCTGCAGCTCAATGGTCATCACTGGATTGGGTGAAGGTGTCGATGGGGCATGTCCATGGCCCTCAGCCACACACCATCCAGGTTTGGGATCCCAGGGTGTTTCCTACAGCAGCTCAGTGGTCATCACTGGGCTGGTTGCAGGTGTTGGGGGACATGGCTGAGGCCCCCAGCCCTCCCCCTTCCCTGGCTTGGGGTACCAGCGGCCTTCTGGTCCTTCTAGGTGTTTTAGGTGTTCTTTGGTGATGTGAGACTTTTACTAGTTAATATCAAACTTTGTCTCTGGACTGTGGGTATTTCGTTTTTTCTTTCAGTTCTGTACTGTATTATTCACTGTTCCCACCATTTAAACTCTGCACTGGGACTAATTTGTTGTCTTTTGCTTACTGTTAAAATGGGGAACTTCCTGTGGGGACCAGTACTTGAGCCCTGTGTTTGAGCTAAATTGCTGCTGATTCCCGGGGAAAGGCTTTTTGTGAAGCTCAGGTTTTAATGGTTGACTTTGTAGGTAGTACTTCTGGGTCTTGTGAGATCAGGTACACCAGGTTTGTGTAGAAACTCTGGTCTGGACCTAAGTCTTTTCAGCAAACTGCACCCCACGCAGATCTATATTCTTGACCAGTCTCCACTGAGTGGTCTTATGCTGACTGGGGGGGGGGGCGGCACAGATCAGCTGTCCTTGCTGTGTCCCAGTGTTCCCCCAGTGGGCCTGTCTCCCCCACTGCCCATGCTGCAAACACTTCCCATGGGACAAGCCATGCTCTGGTCCCTTGTGATGACTCACCGGCCTCTGAGTGACTCCTTTTTTTCAGCTGTTCTGGCTCCTCACTCCTATGTGGGTCCATGGGAACCGTATTAGTGGTCTTGCTGGCCTGGGAGCCACCAAGGCCCTCTTCTCCCCTGTTGCCTCCAAGCAACTCCATCCAAAGGGCAGAGCTGTGGCTTTTGTCAGCTCCTGCTCCATGCACTCAGCAGCTCCAGCCTGGAAGTGGCCAGGGCTTGAAATGTTTGGAGTGATCCTTTCTTCTCCTGCCTTCTTGAGCTCTGTAAGTCTCTCCTCTTCCCCTGANCTGTGGCTTTTGCCAGCTCCTGCTCCATGCACTCAGCAGCTCCAGCCTGGAAGTGGCCAGGGCTTGAAATGGTTGGAGTGATCCTTTCTTCTCCTGCCTTCTTGAGCTCTGTAAGTCTCTCCTCTTCCCCTGAGCTCTAGAGGTCCTAGCTTGGCTGTCGTCATTTTTTAATAGTTGTAAATTGGTTGATTTGTGGGAGAGAGTGATGCTCTTGATTGTGTTCTGTGTTCTTTTCTGATTGAAGGATGAACCTCATGTCTGTTTATTTCCGCTTCTCTTCTTTTTTTTTTAAAAGATGACCGGTAAGGGGATCTTAACCCTTGACTTGGTGTTGCCAGCACCAAGCTCAGCGAGTGAGTGAACCGGCCAGCCCTATATGGGATCCGAACCCGGGGCCTTGGTGTTATCAGCAACACACTCTCCTGAGTGAGCCACGGGCTGGCCCCGCTTCTCCTCTTTGAATCAGATTTTCCTCCTCCTCTTTCTTCTTATCCTCCTCTTCTTCCTCCTTTTCCTCCACCTGTTTATTCTCATCCTGCTCTTACCCTTCCAGCTCTTCCTCCTCCTCCTGTTCTTCTTCACATTCTATTACTTTCTTTTGCATCCTTGGCTTTCATGCTCTTCACTGGCATCATCGTTATTTTGTGTAGCATAGAACACTGCTTGCTCGTTCACTCAACAAATATGTCTGAGGTGCTCACTATGCACCAGGCCTTGAACTTGGAGCTAAGGTTATGACAGTGAATGAGGCCATACCTTGCTCCAAAGAATTTTCTCACTTGTGCGGAAAGAGGCAGGTCAGCTGATGATTACCATGTAGTGCAATCAGGGCTATAACAGGGGTGAGAGAACACACTACTCAAACACACACAGTGATGCTCCAAGTCAGTGCTGGGGCGTGGGAGATGGTAGGGTAGGCTTCCCAGGGATCTGATACCCAAACTAAGACCTGAGAGTTCAGATGTGCCTTCTCCAGAGCACTTCATACTTACCATTAGTTCTAAAGATGCAACTTACTCTCTGTTACACTCTTGTCTCAGTTTCGATTCCTTCAACTTTATCAGGCTCTTGACATCTTACTGTATTTCCTCTAATCCAACTACAAATTCTTCATTTTCTCTTGAGTCAAATTTTGGAGAAGTATCTCACTGTTCACTCCACTTCTTTCTTAAACACAATTCCTGGCCTGCATTATTGTAAACAGAGCTGGTTCTGACTTGTTCTCCCACCTCAACCACCACCTATTTAGTTTTAGCTGGTCAGAATCTCTTAGAATTATTTGATCTTTTAAGAATTTATCATCTTTCCTAATTCATGCCAGCCTCAGATGTGGCTAGCAAGTTCTCTGTGTTGTCATCCAGGATGATGGATAAAAACAGAATAGGATGGGGTTAAATATGATCATGCAGCAAAACACTGGATTCCTCTTTCCCAATTCATGTATGTCCACCATTCAACCCAAATCCACTCTCATGAATTAGTGCTCATCACATATAAACTCATCATCCTACAACTACCATGAAAATCATTATCAAAAACCACAGAATCTTTAGACTGAAAAGTCTTTTAGAGGTCTTTAAATCCAGATTCCAGTCAGTATTCTTGTTATCTAGCCTCTTCTAATGACAGGGACTTTGCCCCATTACAAGGCCTCTATTCTAGTGTTGGATATCTCTATTTAGAAAGATCTTTCCTCTATTGACTCAAAATGTGTCTTTCACTGTGGTAACAACTTTGGCTTCTGAAGCTACATGGAAATGTTTCTTTACTCAGTATATTTATCCATTCACCTACTGAAAGACACCTTGGTTGATTCCAGCATGACAATTATGAATAAAGCTGCTATAAACATTCAAGTGCAGGTTTTTGTATGGACATAAGTTTGAATTCATTTGGGTAGATACCACGGAGCATGATTGCTGGATCATACAGTATGAGAATATTTAGGTTTATAAGAAATTGCCAAACTGTCTTCCAAAGTAGGTGTACCATTCTGCATTGCCACCAGCACTGAAAGAGAATTCCTTTTGCTTGAAATCCTTGTCAGCATTTGGTGTTGCCAGTGTTTTGGATTTTAGCCATTCTAATAAGTGTGTAATGGTATCTCAATGTTGTTTTAATTTGCAGTTCCATAATGACATATGAGGTTGAGCATCTTTTCATATGCTTATTTTTAATCTGTATATCTTCTTTGGTTAGTTGTCTATTTAGATCTTTTCCATTTTTAAATTGGGTTCATTTTCTTACTGTCGAGTTTTAAGAGTTGGCCAGTTAGCTCAGTTGGTTATGTAGGTTATAGGTCTTTTATCAGAAATGTCTTTTCCAAATATTTTTTTTCTCCAGACTGTGGTTTGTCTTCTCATTCTCTTGACAGCATCCTTTGCAGAGCAGAACATTTTAATTTTAATAAATTCCAGATTGTTCATAATTTTTTTCATGGATCATGCTTTTGGTGTTGTATCTAAAAAGTGATTTCCATACCCAAGGTCATCTTCTAAGCATTTTATAGTTTTGTTTTACATGTATGTTTATGATCCATTTTGAGTTAGTTTTTGTAAAGGATATAAAATCTGTGTATAGATTTGGTTTCTGTTTGTTTGTTGTTATTTTTTTTCCAGTTGTTCCAGCACCATTTGTTGGAAGGGCTATCTTTCCTCCACTGCACTACCTTGCCTCATTGTTAAAGATCAGTTGATTATTTTGGTCTGTTTCTGAGCTGTCTATTCTGCTCAGTTGATCATTGACTATTTTTTCACCAATACCACACTGTCCTGAGTACTATAGTTTTATAGTAAGTCTTGAAGTCAGGTGGGGTCAGTTCTCTGATTTTGTTCTGCCTCACTGCTTTTTAATGTGTCTTCCTGAAGTGTAGGAAATGTGAGGACTGTTCCCAAAGTTCTCTGGCTGGGTTCTCACAAATTCAACAATGTCACCTTTGCTTCCTTTCTTTTCATTTGCTAACACGTTCCTCTTCATGGATTAGAATTTAACCTGGGAATAGCTTTCCTATTCTTGACTGTCACTTTCTCTGAAACCAAATTCTTAAAACTAAGTCGCAAATGTACTCAATACTCTGCTTTCAGATAATTTAACCAGATGTCCAGATAGGAAAGATTTTCTACTGATGCTATATTTTACTCTGTCCTGGCTTTGTGATCTTATCAGGAATATATTTCTATGTCCTCCATCTGGTGTGATGTTGTCTAGAATTTATTCAGTTATCATCATTGCTAAATTTTCTCATTTTCTCTAATTTCCATCCTCAGATTTATGCAGTTCCTCTGTGTACATACATATTAATAATTTCTCATCTTTACATCAGTACCAGCATCTTAAGGAGATTGAGAAGTCTCATTTGAAAAATTTTAAAGTTAATGGATTATTTTAAACTGATAAAAAGACAAAACACTGTGCTGGTTATATTTTTAAAACTTTTTTATATCCACAAAAAAGATAATCAAATTAATTTTTGATAGGATAATTATAGGATTTATTTAAAATATTAATTCCTATTGTGATACTCAGTTTGTCTGCCTAATATCCTTTCCCTTTTTTATTAATAATGTAATTTTTTTCAGAGTAGAAATGAGACTCCTCAAACAACTAGATTCCCCTTGCAGTAAAGGGTGTTTTATAATGATGCTGTGTTCAGTGGAGTTAGCAGATGGTGGCTTGGGAGCAGAAAGGCCTTTTTTGAATAAAATGAACAGCAACCTCTGCTTTCTGCCCATTGCTCTTTTATTTCTTCCTACCTGAAATGCAAACATGAAGGCTCTAGTTGCTACAGATATCTTGTCAAATATAGTGGAATGGAAAAAGAGAAAGATCCTGGGAGATAAATAAAATACTCAATTACTTATATCACTCTTTGTTCAGATTTCTGAATGTGTTTGCTGCCAAATGTACACACATGTTCAGAATATAAACACATGTTCAATTTGAATATATACCCTCATGCAATTTAGAAATGTGTTTGGGGGCAAACACAATTTTAAATTGAGCATATGTATGTATTATGTAACGATAGTCTTTTCTTGGTCCTGCCAGGTGTCTCCCGAGAATGGTCACGTAACCTCATTTTGAAGAACCTGGCCAAATGGTCCTCCCACCCCCCACCCCCACCCCCCAAATTCTGATCAAACCTATGCTTTTGAGAAATGAAAATCTGTTATCACATCTTGGTTGTGAATTCCATTTAACAAAATCCTATTGGTAGTTATGGTATTTTGCTTGACTCTGTGTTAAGACCTCACATTTACTTTATGTCCTTTATTCTGTGCCGTAGCTGATAGAAATGAGAAGCTGGAAGTAGTATTTCTTTCTTTTCTTTTTTTTTGTCTTTTTTTGTGTCTGGCAACGGATCGCAACCCTCGGTGTCGCGCCCGTACCGGACCGGGACCGGCAACGGGATCACAACCCTCGGTGCTGCGCCTGCACCTCGCTCAGCCAGTGAGCGGGAACTGGTTTTTGTCTTTTTTCGTGTCCGGCAACGGATCGCAACCCTCAGTGTCACGCCCGTACCGGACCGGGACTGGCAACGGGATCGCAACCCTCGGTGTGCGCCCGCACCTCGCTCAGCCAGTGAGCGGGAACTGGTCTGTATGTGGGATCCGAACCCTCAGCGGGAGCGCCGCCACACTCCCAAGCGGCACACTGTAGCAGTGCGCCACCGGGCCGGCCGGAAGTAGTATTTCTAACTCCATTTATTTCCATTCAGTAAATGCTTCCCCATTGACTTTTTTCTGCAGTGACTTCCTAGAATTTCTTCCACTGATAACATCCTTCTCTGTGAGTGATCCTCAAACTTCTCCACACTGCCATGCCTATCCTGGATTGTACAGCTCGTTCTTTACACAGCAACAAGGAAGTTACAACAATCAGAATCTGCTTTCTATTTCCTTCTTTTTATTTTTTGCTCCTTTTCCTTTAAAGCTTTTCCTCTCTTGCTTTTCCCTGTTACATTTTTTTTCCCATTCTTCTCCTTCTGATGTCCACTTATAATAGTCATCATATCCTTAGCATAATCTGGGGAAAAACTGTCCTAGGTTCAGTGTACTCAACCCAACCCCCATTCCCACCCCATTGCTGCACTTGCTCTTGTAGTTAGTTCTCCTTTCCCCACAAAGGTCTACTTGGCTAGTGCCCACATCCTGTCCTCTGCCTCCTCTACTTTCTGAAATGCCTTCATGACAGTCACTGGCAGCCACTCCACCCCTTCTCATCACCCTGAACATGCCTGCTACCTCCTTGCCACTATGCACTGATCCCCTACATAGGCAGAAGTCATTTTTTCCTTAACACTCTCTATAAGTTTGCTTTGCAGGCTATATTATTCCCAGAGAAGTTAAATGGTTCTTGATACCACAAAATTAGTGGTAGAACCACAACTAGAATTTTCAATCCAGAACTCTCTACTAAATAACATGAAATCAAATCTTAACATTGCTGTCAATTCAAATTCATGTATGTCACTTCATAAACAGGCGATTATGAAAGTTGTGAGGTTGACAGAGCAATGTTCAGACACGCTGTCTGGCAACTGGCCTTTCTTATTTGCTTGCAAGTTTCAGTTTCCTAAGAAATCTTGTTTTGCAGCCCATCTGGTCCAAATGAGCAGGGCACAGAGCCAAGGCGAGTAGAAAGACACAGGAAAAAATAACTCATCTTATAGGCAATGTTGGTTCTTTCAGACACCTACTCACTTTTTCCTTTCTGAAAGTAGACTATAATCTATTTGTGAATGGAGAGTTGACCACCGGCCAGATTGGAATTCTGGCCTAAATTGCAGAGGGTAAATCTTGATCACCTGCACACAGAAATGTTGAGTAACTACTTTCCCTTCTCAGGAACATACATAAAGTTAATCACCTTGCTTGGTACAGGACCTAGTTCTATTTTGCATAAAGGAAATGACTAAGATTTGCCTTACCAGGAAGCCAAATGGGAAGCTGCCTCTGAAAAGTGCCAAGGTGAGATCCATACTCACTACACCCACTCAGGTACTAATCTGCCAGCACTAAGGATACCAAGACCACAATTCAGATCATGTACCTTCAGTCTCTTGGGAAAGTTCATTAACTCTGGGTTCAATTTTTTCATCTGTGAAATGGGAATAATAATATCTACCTTGCAAGATTGTTTTAAAAATTAGATAATTTAAAGACATGCATTAGATTTACAGCAGACATTCCATTTATTATTCATGGAATATTTATCGAGCATCTGCTATGAGCCAGGCACTGTGCTAGCAATGGAATCTGCACTTGAGATTATAGTTAATCTAGTAGAGAAGACAAAAATGTTTCAGATAATTATACAATGAATGCAATAGTTACAATAACAATTAAGAAAATAAACAGGGAACAGTTCATTCCTGCCACCTCTTAACTTTAGATTTTCTACTAAACTGAAAATAAGTTAGAACTTGAATTCTCTCTGAATATAATATGAGGCAAGAAACTCAATACTTTGGCATTCAAGTCTTAGCAGCAAACTGGGGCCTTTACTTAATGAGTTTTGTAATATATGCCAAAAGAGTTAAAAGAGGTGTCTAGTGGATAATAATTTGTTTTGTCTTAACCTTCTCAGTCCAATCCAAGCCAAACTAACTCAACAACAAATCAACCAACCAACAAACATAAGATAATTAAAAAGTAAGATGTTTCTAACATTACAGAAAATAATTGCAGTGACTCTTATTTCAGAATCAAATAATAACAATGAGACTAACTGCTGTTTATTAAGTTTTCTTTCATGCCCCATCCCATGCTAAGTGCTTTCATGGGTGTTCTCATTTATTTTTCACAACTCTTCCAGATATGTAGTTTCATTTCCACATTTTACAGATTAAAGAACTTTTACATTTTACATTATTACATTTTATAGTTAGAGAATGACTTGCCAAGAGTCACACTGTACAAAAGAGGAAGAATTGTGTCTTAAGTAAAAATCTTTATGACTAAAATATCATGTGCTACTTAACTAACTACCACATTATTAAGCATTTATCTAAAAGTAAAATGACATGTGAATTCTAGAAAGAATCTAACTCTCACACTACATATGAATAAATTTCAGGTAGGTAAAATATCTCAATATAAAATGCAAAATCACACGAAATGGTAAAACACAGGAGAAATATTTTTATATAAATATTGGGAATGGAGAAGCCCTCTATAAGTATAACATGCAGCTCATAAATCATAAAAGAAAGTAATGACTGATAGTACTAATTAAAATGTTAATAGGGCAAAAGAAACCATAAAAAAATTAAAAGGGGAATGATAATTGAGAAAAAAATTTAATTTAGATAGCGAAGTGTTAACATCTATTACAGTATAAAGAAACTACTAAGCTAATAAAGAAAAGAAATAAACAAATGGAAAATTAGATTAATAATATGAATATAACTGTCATGGTAAAATTATAAATTTTACTAATGATTATGTAACTAGTCAAAACCATAACTAAAATAATATATTTTCAAAATTCAATGTTAATGTCAAATGTCAAGCACACATAAATACTATCAAATTAGCAAATTATTAAAATGGATATTATAATTTGAATGTCTTATTTGTTGCAATCTTTCAGTTCTAGAATATATCCTTACAACTATTTCCACACTTGTGCAAAAATTCACATATAAAGATTCAGTATTGTATTGCATAAAGTAGAGAAAAATAGAAAAAACTAACAACAGAGAATTGATTAAGTAACTTATGGTGGTTCCATATGATGGGCTTTACAGCTGTTAAAAAAAAGAGTTGACCTTATATTTTAATAAGAAGAGTTTTTATAATTTATTCAAATTGATTAAATTGAAAATTTTATAAATTATCAATTTATAATTGATTTATTAAAAATTTTAAAAACAACTTGCTGAGCAGTGTTATTTTATTTGGGTCATAAAACTGTATTTCTATATTTCAGAAAAATAGCCTTGAAACCTAAGTACTCAAATATTAGTAGTAGTTACCAAGAGGAGGCATCAGTATCTACTTTTGTATTGTTTAACTTTTTCAACATACATACACACATACATATAACTTTCTCTAAGAGCTTTAGAAACAAGTCAAAAATAAAACATTTAGTTGTTTCATAAAAGAAAAAAGGAGATTATTTATTCAAGGGCCAACTGATCAAAATACGATTTCATGCTATGGATGGTTGGATGGCCACCTTCATTCTGCTGTAGCTATTTTGGGGAATGCCTAAAGATTGCTTTCTCACTCTTTCTGAGTATTTCAAAGGTTCTACCTGGCATTTTTTTTTCCTGAAAAAATTTTAAAAACTATTTTATCTGACTGGCGATGAGGACACGTCTATTGGCCTGGAGAGGTGCCTCTGGAAGCAGGAGCCTTGCTCACACTGCGAACACCGTCAGCCTCCCTCAATGTCGAGGCTGCTGTTTGTACACATGGTCAAGTCTCTAATTCTTCACCTTAACTCCCACTAAAAATTCCAGTGCTTGTTAGCAGCACCCAAGTTTTAATTGCCAAACTAAGACAGAGGAGTCTTGCCTTTTTAAGTAGATAATGTTGCTTACTAAAAGACAGCAGAGTTTGATCAACTTAGAGCTGGATATTCATCAGTTGGTGTATATAGTTCTGATACCAGAAATGCTATCATTTACATAGGCCACAGGAACACCCAAGAAATTCTTAAAAGGAAGTTATTTAAAAATATCTCATTATTATGGGTAAGATGCTTGAAGTAGTCTGTGAAACAGGAAAAGTTGATGACATTTGGATGGGATGAATGGCAGAAGGAGTTGATTAATAAGTGGAATAATGCCAAATTAGAGGGTGGTCTCTAGTCCTGTCCCACCAAGTTCTGCTCTTGGTTCTATCTTGTTTTACATCAGTCAATAACTTGAAAAGCCCATACATTACGATGATGAAGTTTATGTATAACATGAAACTAAGAAGAATGTGAAGTTCATTGGTAGAAACAGTACTGAAAAATCTCTTCACCACCTGATATGATGGAAAAGGCAACTGAGCTAAAAGTAAGGTCTGCTCTGAAATCCTAAAAGGCATATGCACACATTCAGAGTGGAGAAATACCAGCATGTGGTTTAGAAACAGTATCTGTGACAAAGTATTATGAACAAAATGTTTCAAAACTGTGATGTGTTTACCAAAACAGTTAATGTTATCTTGGGCTACATTAAGACAAATATAGGTCCTAGAAATACGTATTCAACTTTAGCCACACATTTGAATCACCTGGGCGCTTTAACGAAAGTCTGTGATTTAATCTGTTTGGGTAGAGCCTGGAGATAGGATTTTTTTCTTTTTTTTCTCCAAAATGAAGGTGGTAGAACCATAGTAACCTTTAGATCTTTGGGCTTTAACTATTATATACATATAACATAGTAGAAACAAGTCATTTAGGAAAAACACAGGCATCATTTAGAATTATTAAAATTTTTACAACATGCTGGGAAAACAGAAAAGCTGAAGGATATAGAATAGTAGTAGCTAATTGGTCCCATTCTTGTAAGGATTAGGAAAGAAATACGTTGGCGTTGGCTATCTTAGTCAAGTCTCAACTTTGCAACTTCTTGGTTGTGAGGCTTTGAAAAATTTACCCTGTCGTAGGGTTATCTTTAACTTTAAGATAAAGTTAATTCTAAAAGCTACTCATAGAATTGTGATGATTAAATAATACATAAAAGGTGCTTGGTACATTGTTATTTTTAGTTTTTGTTAGTATTGCTAGTGTCTTTGGATCTAATTACTTTGATGGAGTGATTGGGAGATTGGTGTGTTATAGTCAATGAAAGGTTGAGATCTGTTATAGAGTTCATTCCTACCTATTCCTAAATCGTCTTTCTTCTGTCTCATTTCTAGCCAGACTTTCTTTTTTTCTTCCTTCTTCCTGCCCTTTCTCCCTCTTTCCTTCCCTTCTTCTTTCCCACTCCTTTTTTTCTACAAAAGTCAATTTGCATAAAATATCCAAAATTTCTAATGCATATATAGAAATTGGTCATAACCACGTTATGGCTTATTCAGACTTATTCAGGTGGTATCATATTTCCTTGCAAATCTTTTCTACATTTACTGAAATTCACTTGTTTAAATCATGTCAAAATGTTCTCGTTAACAGTCAACAATTTCTTATTGATCAATAGAACTGGCTCTTTTTTCTTTCTAGTGGTGCACGCCCTCCTAACGATTTGTTTTCCTTGAAGCCATATGACTCTAAACTCCGTAATTAATTAATCTTATCCCTGCTAGTATCAGAAAAGTCAGACTTGTTGAGAGGCTGAAGCCAGAACTCTATCTAGTCAATTTCCCTATACAGAAAGCAATGAAAACCACATGCTTTACATTTTCAGTTTCATTGCTTTGCAGGCTCAAGAATCAGCCTTGCTTTACTCTTCTACTCTTCCCCCCGAATGAAATCAACCCATTTGCCAATAAATAGGCCCATTCCACAAGAATTTGATAAAATTTAAATATTTGATGGAGCTAATAAAACATGGAAACTATTAAAAGGCAAATGAATTTAGTCTTGTTAGTTAGTATTTATGCTTTTTGTAAAACAAAAATGAACAAAGTATTAAAATATGTAAACATAAAAGGAACTTCCATGCCAGTCTTTCTTCTTAGAGTAAATACATGTATTTTCAAGTTTGGTTTCTTAATTAAATATCTTGATTAAATTAACTATCAACAGGATTTATACAAAGGTTAGAAACATGCTTTCTATTAGGCTGATTTTTGGAACTGGCTCATAAAACTTAGCCAATAAAATGACTTGGATTTTGGGCTGGCCCGGTGGCGCACTGCTACAGTGTGCCGTTTGGGAGCATGGCTGCGCTCCCGCCGAGGGTTCGGATCCCACATGCAGACCGGTTCCCGCTCACTGGCTGAGCGAGGTTCGGGTGCGGCACCGAGGGTTGCAATCCCGTTGCCGGTCCCGGTCCGGTACGGGCGCGACACTGAGGGTGGCGATCCGTTGCCGGACATGAAAAAAGACAAAAGGGAAAAAAAAAAAAATGACTTGGATTTTATCATTGCTTAATCCCAATCTGTTTGAGGAAAGAAATATTTTTTTTAACATAGGTCTTTTATTATCAAAATATTCTTTTTTTATTATTGAGTTGATTATTGCTAATTTAAATAGGATTAAACTTTTGAACTCTTTGTTTAAAGAAGAAATACAACAGTTTTAGATTTGATTTTATTTTTAACTTCCAGCAGTGTGGGAGAAAAGGGAATTTCCAAGTAAAGATCTGACTTAACAAAGGAAACTCAAAGTATTTATTCCTCTCAGGGAACAGAGATACAAATCTAAATTTTATTACCGGGGCATAACATTATTAAATAAGACAACTAATCAAAGTTACAGACTCTGTAGAAGTTAAGGTTATTTTCGCAGGACATAGAAATGATCTTGAAGTCTGGTTTTTGTACAGGACTAGTTATCACAGATAGAGATAGAGACAGAGAGAGCTGGGGGTTCTAAGATTAAAAACTTACAGTGTGGAAAAGAAAAGAGCAGAATAGAAAGATGAACAAATGAAGTAGTGAGTACATAATGCTCTGTATCTATATTTTAAGTCCCCAAATTTGCTGATGACCCATGAAATACAGATACAACTCTGAATTTATTACAATAACATTTGAGAATGATCAATTTCTACATCCAGAAACAAATATAGAACTAGTACTACTGAGAAAATTTTCTTAAAGATGAGTTTAAAATTATTAATTAATTTGAAAAATCCCATTGCATCATGTCACAAACTTAATAACAAAAATGTTTGTATATCACTGGCCAATGTTTTACCACTAACCTCAAGAGGATGTGTCATGCTGACTAGTAACCCTCCTTTCTTTTCTATAGTGCAATCATTCATCAAATGTCTGAGATGACTGTCCTCTCTACTCAACCTCCATCACCTCCTCTACCCTTCTTACTCTCATTTGATGACCTTTTCTCTTATTTTGCTGAGAAAAAGGAAGCCATAATGTAGTGGAGTGAAGGTCCCACTCAAACTCATTGAAGCTTGAATTGTGTCCCCTAAGTTTTATGTATTAAAAACTTGGCCCCCACTGTGACTGTTAGGAGAGTGGGAAATCCCATTATGGTAATTGAAAGTTGGGGCCTTGAAGAGGTAATTAGATTGTAGGAAAGTGGGTTGGTTCAATTCACATGGCTAAATAGAGATGAAGGTGGGGAAAGAACTCCAGTCATGGTGTTCTCACATCATTTATTATAAATAGTAAAATGCCAAGTCTAAATTAGATCAATGGGTCCCAGAGGCAAGCCCAACTGTGACTCACCTGGGAAGAATTACTTATCTCTTTCTCTCCCTTTGGCTTTATAGATAGGAATCATTCAGCTAACACAACCGGATCAGATTTAACAATGCTGACAGATTAATGCATCATCAACCCACAACTTTCTCTATTTCAGGATTTCCTGAAATGCACAGGTATTCAAAGCAGCATCACATTGGCCTGAGCTGGTACCATCCCCAAAGGACAGTTCAGGACAGTACACAGTGTTATAAAGTCAGAGTTGGAAAAGTTAATACGTGTAAGGTAGACATGTTCAAATAGCTGCAGCTGTGTATGTGCATAATTACCTTTATTTTCTTTTACAAACTTGTAAAGGTATCATATGTTATAACTTTTATTGATAAATGAGCACGTAAGTACATGGTTGTAAACACATATATTTATTACATTCTTTAGATTAGTATTTCTGTCTGAATCATATATGAGTTGTAAGGCTCTCTAAATTCTCTACCCCAAATGCAGAGGGATAAAGGAATGAACGAGGGGTGGAGCCCTGGACATGACAGTGAGAATTTACCTCAATGGTTCATGGGCTGAAGGTGGAGAAACAGTGATCTTGAGACTGATTTCCTTTTGAGATAAAACTCAGGCTTTGGATTAGACAGATCTATATTCAATTCCCAATCACTCTGCTTATTTGATGTGCAATCTTGGGCAGGTTACTTGATATTGCTAAGCCTCATTTTCCACTTTTAGGAACCACAAAGAGGATTTAATGATCCCTCTTTTAGTGGGACCACAGGGTGAATTAGATGTGATAATACACATAAAGGTGCCAATCCTAGTGTCTTCAAAGACATTTTCACTTGAAAACAAACCACTAAATTTAAAGGCTAAGTCCTTGCAAATGAAATCAAATTAACCATTACTTATTGAGAACTTTACACATACAATTATGCATATATATATATATGTGTGTGTATATATATGTATATATGTGTGTATATATATGTATATATATGTATATATATGTGTGTGTATATATATATATATATGTGTGTGTGTGTGTGTGTATATGTATATATATATATATATATGTATGTATGTATCTGTATACTATTGTGGGCTCCAGAGCATTACCTGGGAGAGAATGGTTTTGGTGTCAATTGGTGACCAGCTGCTGAACCCTGGATGTTTGGAATTACAGCCTTGCCTCATTAAGTTTTTCCCCACATTTTTAAATCCCTTACATAAAATGTGTGGTTGATTCTGTACTCTTTCTTGCCATAATAATTAATCCTCTCTGGAGACAATAGGACTTTTATATGTGACTCACTTAACAATCCATTTGAAACTCACTGATCTCACAGTTGCTTCACTTCTCTGACTCCACCTCCCTCTTGCCTAATGAGATCAGATGCCTCTGTGTCTGTCTTTCTTTATTATTCATTTCCAATCAGTTGAGTGAAATTTAAATACCTGTTTATTCTTACAAGAAAATATCTAAGGTGTGTTTAGGAGTAGAAAGCAAAAAGTACATACTGATCAAAAGTACGTACATATTGCTGTGATCAAATGTTTATTTCCTTGAAATTCTCGAGTCATCCCTCCTTATCTCAATATTGCTGTCTGTCTTCAGAATTTACCTTTCTCCTTTTCCCCATTGCTTCCCAATTTTTCTGGACCTCCATGATGTTTTCTTTCCTGCCTCTTTGCCTGTCTTCTTTTCTTCATTATTAAATGTAAATTTCATCTTGATATAAGTAATTATATAAGTAATGCATATATACTTCCCATTAGAAAAAGTCAAACAATTCAGATGATCAAAATGTCACCCTGAGTGCCAACTCTTAGTCCCAATCCCCTTCCCAGGGATAACCATGGTTATTCGTTGGTATACATCCTTCTACATCTTTTTCTCTATAATTATTAGATTGGATCATATAAAATTACTGCTTTTGTAGGTCACAAATGGTCAAATATCAGCAATTTCATATGATTTAGCTATCTATGTATCTATTCATCCATAGAAGGGTAGAGTATTCTTTTGAGGATTTTAAAATAATATAAATAGAATCATATTACACATATTTTATTGCAATTTGGGGGGTTTTTTTTTGTTTTTTTTTTTCATTTTGCAATTTGTTTTCCCCCCATATAATAACATAACCTGGAGATCTAGGCCAGTGCATTAGCTCTACTCCATTCTTTTTAACTGCTTGTAAAATTCTTTAGTATGGATCATTTATTTAACTTTTCTATCTATCTCTCTCTCTACCATCTGTCTCTCCATCACCTGTCTATTCAGTGCTATTATATATCCTACAATACTTATACATTTCTTCTTGCTTATGTGAGAATATTAAACATTTATTTTCTAAAGCAAATGTTTATGCAAAGAAAAAATTAGAAAGTGGTTATGTGTTATTATCTATATTATCTACTTAATATGGGCTGAAATATTAATATTGGGCCTTTGCCTAGAGGTGTCCTGCAGGTCTAGGTTCAACATGTTTTGGTCTGGGCTTGTGGACCTTCCAGTTCTTGTGTTTTCTGCTATTTGGCCTGTAGGAAGTTTTCCCTGGGATGACCATCCTTGCAGGTGACCATCCTTCTTACAATAAACACAGAAACAGAATCCCAGCAGCCAGATTCTGTACTTCTTGTTATTGATCTACTCCATTGTGCCATAGGGTTTAAACAACTGACCTGAATGGCTCCAAATTTTCTATCACCAATGGCCCCCTTTTGTATTTCACTTAACCATGGACACCTCAGAATTTAAAGGATTTCCTTTTGATTACCAAATATAATTTATTAATCAACACATTTGATTTTATAAATGTTTATCACAGATACAGAAATGTATCAATTGTTCTGACTAGCACAAGTGAACGAGCGGGGTTACACTGAGTTACTATGCGTCCAGTTCAAAGTGAGAAAATGTAATATTTGGATCTATCTCAGACACTCTTTGAAGGTCAATGTACCATTTTATTAGGCTAATCAAGAATCTGAAAAAAAGAAAAACACAACCCTCTGGGCCTCTCTACTACTCGTACCAAGTGACTAAAAGCTGGGACTTCACGTAATCTAGCATGGAGTCTTATTCAGAGAAACACAGTCTGCCAAATGAAAGTGATTTGAATCATTTCAAGTGTTTATCAGAATCTCCTGAAAGACATCTATGAGGATTCAGTTTATATCCCACAGCAAAATTCTCACTTTTCATTTCTTCATAAAGTTCTCGTTTCCATTTCTTTTGCTCTCAAGATCTCTCTCCACCTACTGCTGCCATAAAGATTCTCTCTTTGCCTTTCGATTTCAACTCAGTAAAAAATTCCTCTAAACCCAGACCTGCATGGTTCTTACTTCTTTGTTCCTCATTTCTCTCTCTCTCACTTTTATTTTCCCCTAAAATTTTGCCGTCTCTTTCCTGTTACAGTTATCATCTTAGACTTCTAAGGTAAGAAACCCTGATTTAGAAGTATCTCAGGAAGGGATAGAGAAAGACTGGCTTGTCCCTAGCCACAGACAGTTTCGTCTTTCCTGGAAGTTGCTCTTAGCAGGGGAAGGAGGTGAGGTGTGCGAGACTATAATGATTCCTTAATTTTTCATAACAGAAAATAATGTGTATGTAACATGCTTTTTAACCATCTCCTAGTTACGTTGGAGGAAACAAACAATAGCATAGAATTCTATGTATATTCTTGGGAAGGTATATAATTTTCCTTCTGCTGATTTTCTAAAGAAGAAATACTATATGTTTCCTAGGAATGTGAGACCTACTTTACTGCAAAGACCTTTGGGTTTTTATTGGGAGCAGAGGAGAGGAGAGTGAGAGGACTGACGACTGTGGAAGATTAAACTTCTGGGGACAGATTGATGAGAAGCAAAAAGATAATTTGGGATGCCTGCTGGTATTTCTCTTATCCCTGCCTCCACTTCCCCTGATGGACTGCTGGAACTTGAGAAGAGAATATTAGAACTTGTATCTTACTTATTTTTTCATCACATATTTTTTAGTTTCTGTTTTGGTGTATGTTTTCTAGAGTACATAGTGTATTAATAAAATAGTATATAAATATATAATAACTAAATATGTAGGTGTACATATATACTAGGGGTGCTTGCTCATGTTTACTTACCCATGGAGGCACATTGTCAAAAGTGCATTTGTTCATTTATTCATTGATTCATTATTTAATTCCTGCTATGTGCCAGTATTTTCTGGGTGATGGGGCTGTAACAGTGAACAGAGTTTGAAAACTATTGCTCTAAAGGTGATTCAACCACCTTTCAACCAGTAATATTGACCAGTAACTATTGAGACTCCTGACAGATGGACTAGAAATAGAATCAACCACAAACTTCATGAAAACTGTCAGAAAATGTCAGTAAATTCTCCATGAGGCAAACATAAATTTAAACCTCTTGATTTGAATAGTATAAATACCCCATCACTTCCCTTCTCGAAAGTAAGAAGAACCTAAGAGTAACTGGGAAAGGAAAATGCTTAGAGATTGTCAAAAGAGCATAAGGTTATGGGCTGCAATGGGGGTGGGTGGAACTCTTCTAAAGTCCCTGTGGCAGCAATATAAAAGCATGAAACAAATTTTGATAAGTTACTCTGTCAAATGAACACTTGATGTGGGCATACTTAGTGAGAGGAACAGTGTTAGGTTTCTTATATCCATTGTCTCACTACCAGGCAGGTATTATTATCCCCATTTTCTGGATGAGAACACTGAGATTCAGTTACATAATTTTCCCAAGGCCCCAGCAGTTAGCTAGAGAGGCTGGATTTATACCCAAGTATTGTGCCAAACCCTTCCATTTTTGCCATATCTCTTGAGGTGCAAGGAAAAGCTGGAGGAATTAGAACAGAGATCGAGATGAAACTTCAGAAGAAGCAAAATCAAGGAGCAGCATTATGACTGCTGATCATTTTCCTCCTCTCATAAATTCTCCTCTTTTTGTGTTTTGATCCTTATAAGGAAACATATAAAAATAGAACCCAAAGACTATGAGGGACTATTCACAGTTAAGTTCATGGTTAGCATGCCATAAAAATCCACAAGGCCTTCAAGTCAAGGATTAGAGGATCAGGATTCAATAGGTGGGCAGGTATCAGGAAGAATGGAAAGAGGGTACCCCACGTGAGAGGGATGAAGGTATTAAAGCTAAGTGATTTAAAGGATTGCTAGAAACATGACTTGGAAAATTTACCTTTCCAAGACATTTTGAAAAATATAGCTTTGCTAGCAAAACAACTTCAAACAAGTAGAGCAAGAAACTCCTGTGAAATATGTCTTGGATCCAAAATGATCCTCACCTTAAATCGTATTTGGCGAATGTCTACAATTGTTAAGGTGAAGGCTGGGGCCCCTGGAGAAACTGATGCTGAGGCAATGGTGTGGCATGGAGGTGGCATGGTTCCCCACTAGTGGCTGTGGGGAACCAGTGCTTGTGGGTGCCCTGGGGATAGAATTAAGGGCATAATAGTTAGGATCAGAAACCAGACATTCCGATTCTGAGCACCAAATCCCAAATTCTTTTGCACAAGCCCATTTCTGTTTCAAATGAGTCCCATACATAAGCAAGTCAGTTATGAAACTACGTCCATAAAGACGTCTCAATCTCTCTCCTTGTCCTGGAGTTTGGTAACTATTTCATTGAACTCTCTCTGAGGAAGGTCACCTGGAGCCTGTGTTCAGAAACTTGTGGCCTAGCTGTGGAGTAGGACATATAAATAACTGAATGGACTATGGGATGAAATGGAGCAAGTTCAGAGGAAGAGGGATTTATTCAGACTACAAGAACTAGGGAAGGCTTTACAGGAGGATTTTGTGCTATGGATTGAAAGGTAAGTAGAAACATTTGCATTTTTCTGCATATAAAAGAAATACATTCTCACTATGTATTTTGAAAATATAAAATATACGGTGAAGAAAATAAAAATAATTTACAATTTTTACACTAAAAGATAATCAATATTTATATTTGGTATATATACTTCCAGTCTTTTCAATGAACATATACATACACACATACATGTATATTTGTATTTTTTCTTGGCAGAATTGGAATGATAAAGTATACACGTTTTTAACCTACATTTTTTCACTTCTTATATGGTGAGAACATTTTCATGGCACTAAATATTTTGAAAATCATAATTAAAGACTCAGTAGCTTCTATCATATGAATGTATCATAATTTACATATTTTTATAATTTTTCAATAAATTCCCTGTAGTTACACATTTAGGTTGTGTACAACCTGGAAGAATTATAAACAAACAGCATTATATATGTTTGTATTAATCTCTGAACTTGTCCTCAGGATAAATGTTTAGAAGTGTAACAAGGCTAAAGATTTAGATATTCATGAGCATTTTTTGGTATCTTTTGCTAAATAGTCTTCCAGAAAATCTTTTTCTGGTCATTCTCCTGTATGCAAGGGGGAGCATACATATGAGAGAGATTCTGCTGGTCAGAGAACTACACTGCAGTTTCTAGAACTATATGGACAAGTGTGACTGAGTCCATCATATTTGGGGAATAATAAGGAGCCCACTATGGCAGAAGCAAAGGGTACATGGTAGTTGGAGCAGGAGGTGATCTGAGAAAGATGGCTGAATGTCATGATGGGAAGTTTGAGGCTTATTCTGTAGGCAATCAGGAGGTTTCAAAGATCTCAGAGCAAGAGAAGGCCCCATGTGTGTTCGGTCCGCCCTATCGGACAGTCGCATGATGGTAAGTTGTGTGGTTGGGCAATTGGAGGCACAGGGACCAGTTAGGAAGAAATGATGATGGCTCAGGTGAGAGGTGTTGAACATCTGAATGGGCAGTGGTGTCAGTAACAGAGAGGACAAAACGGATATGAAATGCTTTAAAAAGGTAAAATTAATGGAATTGAATATAAATTTTCCTGTTTGGGAGATGATACTCTGCCAAGGCTAGGAAACTCTATTCTAGTGTATGTATGGGGGCGGGGGGTATTTGGGCCTGTAGGATGAAGGGGGGGTGCTGCTCTGGTGTAAATAATGGGATCTTTAGGGTTAGGCTTGAGTGTAACTCTATTCTAGTGTATGTATGGGGGCGGGGGGTATTTGGGCCTGTAGGATGAAGGGGGGGGTGCTGCTCTGGTGTAAATAATGGGATCTTTAGGGTTAGGCTTGAGTGCGAATCCTCATTCTTCCTCTTATTGACTAAACAACCCAGAGCCAGTTCTTTACCATCTCTGTACCTGAGTTTCCTCATCTTCGAGATGGAGCTAATTTCACTCACCTTGCAGTGTCATTGTGAGAACTAGATACAATATATGTGCCAAGTGCTTTCACAGCAGCATGACACCTGTCAGGGCTCTGTAACACCCAACCCTTGCTTTTACCCCAAGGGAGTCAATCCATCCTCTTCACTACGGGATGGAGCTAATTTCACTCACCTTGCAGTGTCATTGTGAGAACTAGATACAATATATGTGCCACGTGCTTTCACAGCAGCATGACACCTGTCAGGGCTCTGTAACACCCAACCCTTGCTTTTACCCCAAGGGAGTCAATCCATCCTCTTCACTACTGCAGTGAACAAGCAGCAATAAATCTTCACAAATGGGACTGTTTTATTGCAGTCAGAAACAAGTTGACTTTCATAACAGGTTGTAAGCCTTGCCCTAAGCTCTTCGTGGACGTTATCTTTAGTACTTGTATTAACTCTCCAAAGTAGTGCCATTATTTCCATTTCAGAGATCAGGACAATGAAACTCAGAGAAATCCAGACAGCACTTCTGGAACAGGCAGAGAGAGGGGTAATACTCTGCAGAAGCTCTGCTCGCTTCCACGAGTCCGATCGCTGCAGCTGCAGGGGCGAGAAGAGGCAGGACCTTCACTTCTAACTCTGCAGTCAGAGAAAAGCAGCAGGTATGTTTCCTGATGTTCTACATCAGACCTTATTTTTAGAGGAGCTACAGAATGTGACAAACCTCTACCTCCTATGCTCTTTCTGTGGGAAGAATATTCTTGAACTGTTTATGAAGGCGGAGGAAGGAAGAGGTGACAGGAAGGAATACCATTACATATTTCCCTTTCTGCTCTGATTCAAGTTCTCTGAAACAGACTGTTTGGAAACATGATACCTCAAGGGAATGTCATCTTGACACTTCCTTATCATTTGATTGTGTGTTAACAAGTCTTAGTAGAGAATGTTGACCTGCTCAAAAGGATAGCACTGGGTCCCCCAAGACACATCATTTGCTAAAAGAAAAGCCGAACAATAACCATACACAACTCTTGCAAATAGAGGCAGTATCCGATGTTGAGTACAAGCAAAATATTTGATGTTAGACAGACTAGCGTTCACTTCACAGCTTCGCAATTGGCTGGCTCTGTGAACTTGGGAACACCCATCCTGATCGGGTTTTCTACCAACTCTAAAAGGAATCCCACAGTTATTAAGTAATTATTGAACAACAGCTGTGTGTCATGCACTATTCTAGGTCCAGGGGATCCAGTAGAGAACAAAGAAAACAGAAATCAGTGATAAGTACTAAGAAGAAAAAAAAAAAAAGAAAGGAATATGTGAATGTGTGTGTAGCGGGGAGGTGGGGAGGTTGCAGGGGGGCGTGGGGTAGCTGGAATTTTAGGATGCCCAGAGCAGGTCTCACTGAGAAAGTGACTTTTTGAGTAAAGAACTGAAGGAAATGAGGGAGCAAGCCAAGCAGATTGCTGGGGATGGCAAGTAGGTGATTGTGTACATGGGCTTGTTGTTTAGGGGAAAGGTCCAGGCTATGGATATAATAGATGATATTATAATTAAATCTATCACCCCGCACACTTCCCTTCTGCCCATTTGCAATCAATACCCACCCCAGGCAACCACTGATCTGCCTTTTACTGCTATTGAACAGATTCATCTTTCCTAGAGTTTCATAAAAATAGAAAAATTCATTAGGTATAGTTTTGTGTCTAACTACTTTTACATAGCATAATTTTGTTGAGTGTTGTGTGTGTCAGTGGTTCATTCTTTTTTTTAATTGCTGAGAAGAATTACATGGTATAAAACTACCATAACTATTTTTATTCATTAATCAATTGTCAAATATTTGGGTTATTTCTAGTTTGTGCTATTATGAATAAAACTACTATGAACATTCATACACAGTTGAATTCATGATGTTTACCATTGAAGAGTTGCTGGGTCTTTCAGGAAATTTCTATAATGAAGAATTAGAAAACTATTCACCTGGAAAGGCTGCTCCTTGAACAGAAAAGAGTCATGCTACTGAAGAGAAAAGGATAGCACAAAGTCATGTTAACAAAGACCATGAGGTGTGATTTTAGTTCATAGTGTCCAGACTAAATATGGGGGTAGACATTTCCTATTCTTTAAATTTTGATGTTAAGATTGTTTAGATTTATAAAATCAGTTGCAGAGTGTTCCTTCATTTTCTATACTATGACATATTTTTATACAATTAGAATTATGTGTTATTTCAGTATTTGAAGTACTTGCCTTTTAAAATTGTTTAGGACTGGTATTTTCTTTGTGAGAAGATTATTTAACATTGGTTTAATTTCTACATTTATTTTTTAAATTTTCTCTTTAAAAATAAGCTTTATTTTTTAGAGCAGGTTTAGGTTCACAGCAAAATTGGGTAGAAAGTCCAGAAAGCTCCCATGTATTCACACACACACACCCATTATCAATATCCTGCACCTAACATCCCACACCAGAGCTGTACATATTTTACAATTGGTGATCCTGCATTGACACATCATTCTCATCCGAAGTCCATGCTTTACATTAGAGCTCACTTTTGGTGTTGTACATTCTATGGGTTTGTACGAATGCATAACAACATGTATCCACCACTGTAGTATCATTCAACAGTTTCACTTCCTTAAAAATCCTCTGTGTTCTGCTTATTCATCCTTCCCTTCTCCCTAATTTCTGGTAATCACTGCTTTTTTTTTTTTTTACTGTCTCCATAGTTTTGCATATTCCAGAATGTCATACTGTAGTATCATTCAACAGTTTCACTTCCTTAAAAATCCTCTGTGTTCTGCTTATTCATCCCTCCCTTCTCCCTAATTTCTGGTAATCACTGCTTTTTTTTTTACTGTCTCCATAGTTTTGCATATTCCAGAATGTCATATAGTTGAAATCATACAGTATTTAGCATTTTCAGATTGACTTCTTTTGCTTAGTAATATGCATTTAAGTTTGCTCCATGTCTCTTCATGGCTTGACAGCTCATTTCCTTTTAGTACTGAATAATATTTTATTGTGTAGATGTACCACAGTATGTCTACCATTCAGCTACTGGAGGGCAACTTGGTTGCTTTCAAGTTTTGGCAATTATGAATAAAGCTGATATAAACATCCATAAGCAGGTTTTTATATGGACCTAAATTTTCAGTGCATTTGGGGAAATACCAAGAAATGTGATTGCTGGGTCATACGGTAAGAGTATGTTTAATTTTGTAAGAAACTGCCAAACTGTCTTCCATTTTTCATTCTCACCAGCAATGAATGAGAGTTCCTGTGGCTGCATCTCCTCACCAGCATTTGATGTTCTCAGTGTTTTGAATTTTGGTCATTCTAATAGGTGTGTGCGTAATGGTATCTCAATGTGTTGTTTTAATTTCAAATTCCCTATTGAAATATGATGGTGAGGATCTTTTCATAGGCTGATTTGTCATCTGTATATATACTTTGGTGAGGTGTCTGTTTAGATTTTTCCCAGTTTTTAACTGGGTTGTTTGCCTTGTCATTGTTGAATTTTAAGAGTTCCTTCTATGTTTTGGAGCTCCAATGCATAATCGGTTCTTCATACATTTTGAAGTAATTCTTTATCAGATATGTCCTTTGCAAATAGCTTCTTCCAGTCTGTGGCCTCTTCTTATCCTCTTGCAAGCATCTTTTGCAGAGCAATTTTTAATTTAATGAAGTCCAGCTTATCAGTTATTTCTTTCATAGACAGTGTCTTTGGTGTTTTATCTAAAATGTTACTGCCATACCCTAGGTCATCTAGATTTTTTCCTATGTTATCTTCTCGGAGTTTTATAGTTTTGCATTTTACATTTAGGTCTATGATCCATTTTAGTTAATTATTGTGAAGGGTGTAAGGTGTATGTCTAGATTCATATTTTTGCATATAGATGTCCAGTTGTTCCAACACCATTTACTCTATTTTCTTTTAAGCTTAGCTGTGCATTTAAAAGAATGTTTGTTTTATTTTTCTTGTCATTTCTAGGTATTTTATAGTGGGAAGGTTTTCAGTATATCTATTCCATCATGATGCCAGAAAAGGAAGTCCCCTATACATGTTTGTTGTAATGAATAAGGCACATGACTAGAAAAGTACACTGAAAGTTGAGTTTGTTAGGGAAAAAAAGATGAGTTAGTAAATTTGGCCATCTGCTACTTTTCTATCTAATTTGATTTCCAAGATTTCATCAGTATGCATTTTGTTTTACATGAAACCACAGAGATGCAATGGTATTACTTAACCTCGGTCATGATCATGATTTTCTTGGGTTGGGTCCAGACCCACCATCTATGGTGAGTTCAGATCCTGTTTGTGGCTGGACTATGACAGGTTGCAAGGATGGAATGGGGTCAGGAAGTGGTGACAATCTGGCCCACAGAAAAAAGAGACCACAAAGTAAAAAGATCTGCCATGTTATTCTAAAGAGAGAATTATCACCTTAAAAGTTAATTCTCAAGAAAAAGATAAAATCATGGCTCTTATAAAGATGAAAAATAAACATGTGTTAAATATTTTATTTAACTCATAATGTTAGAACTAAACAGATGTTATAAATGATGCAAAGGAGAAGTCACAAAACCACAAATTTATAACAAACTAAAAAACACTGAAATGAATGTGTGTGGGGAGGCGACACTAACTTCTTCCAGGTTGGGAAAAAAAGTCAATGGAACCTCTACTGGAAAGGGCAGAATTGGCAAGTGTGTGGATAAGAATTTATTTCTATAAGTAATTCATAATTTTCAGAGTTGTAAAACAGCTTCCATAGACTTACAATAAGATATCCTGAAACAGTGTGCTATAGACAATGTACAGTTTTCCGTTGAAACACAAATTTTCCCTTATATCATTAATTGGAGACAGAGGCTTTGTCTTGGGGTAATTTGTCAATTCATGAAATGAGGGTAATTTGCTAAAAAAGCTGCGTCCAGCTCTGTGAGTCTAATTTTCAAGGTATGACTGATCCACAAACCTGACGCTGAGTGAAATGGAGAAGGAAATGAGAGCTCTGTCCCATCTACCTGTTTTCCTGCTGCCTGTGCTGGCCAGGACTCTTGACCACAGTCTCATTCACCCAAATCAGTATTTATTGAATGTTTTGGATCACAACGTATAGTAAATGTATTTTACATTGCAACACAGTATGAGCACATGCACACAAACACACAACTGGATCAAAAGTTTTACAAAAAAAAAAACAACCTACCTGAATGATGTAGAATACTCTTATATTTTCTTTTCCATTCCAGTCCTTTTATGAAATGCTGGTTATGACCCACTAAATGAATGCTAATATCCATTAGTGAAGTGGTTTTTCTTTTCCTTTCTTTCTTTTTTTTTTTTCTTAGTGGTTTTTCTTTTCCTTTCTTTCTTTTTTTTTTTTCTTAGTGGTTTTTCTTTTCCTTTCTTTCTTTTTTTTTTTTCTTAGTGGTTTTTCTTTTCCTTTCTTTCTTTTTTTTTCTTTTTTTGGCTGCTGGCCGATACGGGGGTCTGAACCTGTGACTTTGGTATTATCGGCACCATGCTCTACCGAGTGAGCTAACTGACCAGCCCTAGGGAAATGGTTTCCAACTTTCCCTGCACATTATAGTTACCCAAGGAACTTTCAGAAATACAGATGCTTGGGATGGCACTTCCAAAGATTCTGACATAGATGCTGTGGCTTGTGGCCTGGGCATCTGTATCATTAAAAGTCCCTCAGGTGAGTTGGTGTATAGCCAACATTGACAATTATTGGCTTAGACAGAGCCATGCCTTCCTAGCCCTTTTCTCTGTATGCCTGGCCTGTATTTGATGGCTAACAAGAGTGTTAGCAACCAGGTACGGTAATCAGGTAAATCAACCCTTGTTAATAGGATGAAATAATCATTCTGCTTTAAGACAGGACAAAGTAAGCCTGTTCTTATGGAATAATTCTAATGGAATGGTCCTTATGGAATAATTCTAATTATTGAAATTTTAGGCAGCTGACTGCCTGTGGCAACCAAAACAAAACTCATCATTATTTTCTCTAAAATCGAAGAATTGATTATTATTATCTTTTTAAGCCAAGCTTCTTACATCCTCAACTTCTGTGATCCATTCATTACCACAGTTATGCTCTATTTAACCTCCTAAATTTCCCAAGTCTGGATGGTGATTAGGACTTAACTTTGCATCAAGCTTGGAAGTTTATTCTTGAATCTCCCGTCTATCATTTTTGTGAGTAGTCAAATGTAATCTTCCTGGGTTTCAGTTTTTTTGTTGGACAAATAACTTTAATCATTTCTGCCTCCTTACTCTCACAGTATTGTTGGATAAGATTTCTGAATTATAACAGGACATAAAACTGGTAAGAGAATACCCAACCCTCTTGGAAGCTCCTTGGGTTACTCTTGTGCATCTCCATGGTAACATTTTTATGGACCATTGATTATGAGCCATCCACTATTTTAGGAATTGAACCACAAATGCAAATAAGACATTATTCTTACTGCCACATTGTTAATAGATGGGTCAATTGACAAGATAAAATGGCAATATGATATGGTAACTGCCAGCCTAGTCTTGTTCCTGGTGTGACGGAGCTAAGGGAATGTGGCCTGAGCTTCCCTGGGAGCATCACTGAAGTCTTCTGAGGGAAGCCTGTTCAGAGGAGGTAGGACTCGGAGCTAATCACACTGGCTACTCACACTAATCTGAAGAAATATTTGAATGTTGAAGCTGGCGGTCACTGCTCGGAGCTAATCACACTGGCTACTCACACTAATCTGAAGAAATATTTGAATGTTGAAGCTGAGTGGCGGTCACTATAATTTTATTTTTTTCTATCATCTACATCTGGTGAGGACTTTTCTTCAACCACTGTGTTTTCTTCATCAAAACCACAATTCAGTTCCAAGCTATTATCTAATCTTTTAACCTTAGATACTTTAAACAAACTAGAAATGTCTTTTCTGACATTCTGGGATAACGACTTCTTACTATAGAGAAATAGGGCAAGTGATCGCACACTGTCTCTCCCTATAAAGGCCATCCTATTTCATGATGTGGTCTTTTGTTTTTTAACCCACTCTAGGAAAGTCCACAGGAGAAGGAAGTTTATTCATGCCAGCTGTGCTTCCAGAAAACAGAAGATGACTGGATGAAGTGTGGCGGACCAAATAGTGATAAAACTTGTCTAGACAAGACTTTATTTAAAGACGTTAGCTGTTTTATAAACAATTTTTCATTCTCCTCAAAGTTTCATTTATTCTCCACAGAGTGTTTGTGTTAGACCTAGGGTTGGTTTCAGAACACTTGTCTTTCAGATACTGATTTGAGATTGGGGTTCCATGAGGCATCATTTGACCAGGACACTCAAATGGAACTAAATCTTACCTTCAATCAACAGAAGCTGAGTTACAGCTGAGGACCAAGCACAAGAACAAGCAAAATAGCATTTAAATTTATCTTGTCTTTGGCACAAAACCAGAATTCACAGAGCCCCAGTAACCTAGGCTTGAGAAATGGCCTGATCAGTGTGCTAAACCACTTCTTTCTTGTTCCTAAACCCAAGTACCAGTCTGAAACCCCAAATAATGTTTGTAGTTCATGCTGCCCTTTAGGAGAAATATTAGCCACTTAAACCATTACTTAGAAGACCAGGAGTCTATGGATCAGAGAGAAAGACATCTCAGATGGCATAGGATCACGGCATAGGGCATTCTAACGGGTATTTTCAGAGATACCATCCTACAGAGCAGTACAGGTCACAGCAGTGTTCCTAGAAGTGTGCTATGAAAGGTGAAACATTTTTAATTTATAGTTGTCTGTATATTTTAGTGTATATTTGGAAAAATACGGGCCAATTATCAAACCTGTGATTTCACAAAGAAGGCTAAGTAAGTTTAAATAACAGAAGTGAGCCAATTTAAAGAAAAAAATATTAAGCAAATAATGGAAGGTATATGGTATAAATAATGGTATAATGGTATAAATGGAAGGTGGTAAAGAAGCACCAAAGCCATCATTAAGGGTTCAGGTTGTGATGCGAGATTGTCAACACAGTTGAATAGTTGCAGCAGGGATGGACTATAAAATCTAAAATATTTACTATCTGGTTCTTTACAGAAAAAAGTTTTCCCAGGTCTAGACAGTCAACAAAACAATAAATCACACTGTTCAGTAGTGTTTGTTAATTAACATGTCATAAATACTCCATGGCCTATTTCAAGCTACCCACATGGCATCACTGACCATGGAGTTGGGGAGAGAGGCATAGTAGCTCACAATTATATATTTTCACCATACAGTTCCAATTGACATGGTAAACTAATTAGAAAGTGATGAGTTTTAAAATGCAATTTATTTAATTTTAAGTTTTTATGACATACTTTTTAATAACAGTTAAGTTTAATAACCGGCTTATAAAATTCCTGAGCATTTTTATAATCAGCTCTCAGGATCAGACATGAGATAGTTCCAGCATGCCATTGTAAATAGCATCCTTGGGCATGGGGAACTACTGGCACAGAGGGGAGGGTTGCCTAGTTTGTGGGCGTGTCCTACATTTGTCTAGCTGATGATTAGAAAAGGCTTCAAAGGGGGGAAGGTGAAGGAAGTAAGAAGAGAAGGATGACAAATGAGTAGTAGTTTGACTGAATAAATCATTTTTTTAAACATTTACTGAGAACCTACAGGCACTGGTTAAGAGCTGGAGATACAAAGCTGAGTAAGACACAAGCCTTGTTTTTAGAGTTCCCAACCAATGGAGGAGGTATTCATTCATTCATTCATTCATTCATTCACTGATTCAGTCAATAATTTTTTTGCTTTCCTACTGTGAGCTGCAGGCCATGGATTTAATAGTTAAAAAGATACCACAAACAAATAATTATAACACAAAATGTTAAATGCC
Organism: Galeopterus variegatus; assembly: GCF_000696425.1. Lineage (NCBI taxonomy): Eukaryota > Metazoa > Chordata > Mammalia > Dermoptera > Cynocephalidae > Galeopterus > Galeopterus variegatus. The sequence continues at coordinate 604,955 of NW_007726617.1, read as the reverse complement.
CCAATAGAAATATGTTAAAAATGTTATGAGAACATAGAGAAGGAAGGGATTAATTGTCTGGAAGGACTGGGAAGAGCTTTCATAGAACCCTTTAGGTTATATTTTACATTTGCATATCACTCTCTCCTTCCAATCTAATTGTTTCACTGCCTTTGAAAAGGCTATATAGGCTCCTAATCTTTCTTGCCTTTTACTCTCCATTTGATCCAGCTGCTCTTATCCCATCTGCCTATCCAGATCCAAACCCCTCCTTAAGACCTAGTTCAAGTCTGACCTCCTTCCAAAAGCTTACACTGACCTCCTCCAGGTCATGGTTCCACATGCCCTTTCTGAGCTCCTGCAGCATTTGCTGTCTGTAAAATTCTCTTGAGTATTTTCGGTTGTCAACTGTGCATCAATGTGAGGTAGGCTGAACACACCATAACCAAGGCTGACAGGTGAGTCTGTAGATTTCAGAATTCTAGGGCCCTGCCACATGAGAATGAGTGAAAAAAAAAAAAAAGACTTGTAAATTTTTGCAAAATTTACAAATTTATAAAAAATTCTCTTGGTTTTAGTGAATATAAGCATTTGATAGAATATGAACCAAAAATGTCAAGATATAAATTATTTTTTATAAAAGGGTCTGAGGACAGGAGACAGTTGTATGATGTGGTGGAAGGAAAATGGGCCTTAGCCCCACGGGGGCTGATGATCGAATTCCTGCCCTATCGTCTCTTAGCTGTATGTCCTTGGATAGGTTATTTAACCCTTTTGAGACTCTGTTCTTTTACCTAGGAGTGGGAAAAGATACACCTGTCTCACACAACTATTGTGGGGATTCCTAGACCATGAGATTATGAACTGAATGTTACTCATTGTTTCTGTCCTTACCGCCTGGCACTGGGTCAACTGGCCATATACGTATTTGTTAAAAGAATGATTGAGTAAGCTCTCAGTTATTACTATGAAATCATTTAGAAATGTCAATACTTCCCACTGAGACAGAATAGATACATGGACATTTTCTCCATCCACGTTACCAAAATAACAGCTTACATTTATAGCTGACGAAAGAAATAAAACTGTTAAAAGAAGAAGTAAAATCAAGCACTCAGTGGATTTGGTAACATGATCCATTTCCTTCCTGTTGTCACTCACTTTGGATATGTCTGTACTATTTCCTAAAATGTCAGTGCACTTCAGTTTTCCATTTACTGGCGATCTTGTCCTTCCCACATTGTTTATGCTTGCAGAATTCCCAAGTTGTAGGCCAATCCGAATTGCCTGTGGGGAATGGGGGAAAGGGTGTGTATTCCAGACACACAGTACTCTCTTCTATGCAGGTGATTTCTAGAATTATTATGTCCACCAGAAACACAGAGGTGTACCAAAAGCAGTTGCTATAATGAATGAGAACTGTTTTGCATTCCTCATTAGCATCTTTGCATTGGTACCAACTTTTAAAAGCTGACATCTATTTACTGATTCAAGGCTAGGAGCAAGTCCTTATACCATATGTGGTAGGCAGAATAATGGTCCCCCCACCAAAGTGTCCACATCCTAATCCCCAGAACCTGTGAATATGTTACCTTACATGGCAAAAGTGACTTTGCAAGAGTTGTGATTAAGTTAAGCATCTGGATTATCCAGGTAAGTCCAGTGTAATCACAAAGGTCTACAAAAGACAGAAGAGACAGGCAGGAGAGTCAGAGAAGTAAGGATGGAAGCAGAGGCTGGAGAGATGCAATTACTGGCTTTGTAAGTGGAGGAAGGGGTAGAAAGCCAAGAAGTGTAGGTAGCCTCTCGAAACTGGAAAAAGCAAGGACATAGGTTATTTCCTAGAGACTTCAAAAAGAATACAGTCCTGCTTACACCTTGATTTTAGGCCTGTATTTCTAACATCCAGAACTGTAAGATAACAAATTCGTGTTGCTTTTAAACCACTAAGTGTGTGGTCATTTGTTATGCAGCAATAGAAAACGAATACACCATACCTTCCTACCCAGCAAATTACAATAGCTCATTGCTGCCTGACCTACAAGCCCCGACCCTTTGTCTTCCAGGGCCTCCATCATCTGAACCTACCTCTCTGTCTGAACCTGAGTGCTGGTTATTTCTTCTAGGCACATTGGTGCCATTACCATTCCTCTAAGATTCCTGGAACACAATTCATGAACACACACACACACACAAACACACACCACTCTAGACTAGCCAGTTTCCTCCTCTCCACACATTCTAATAAACAGCTTCTGCCCATTCTTCCAGCCTCATGCCTGTGCTAAAAAGAGCTTCCCTGCGTAGTTCACCCTCACTGATCTCTCTTATTACTGAACATTCATAACCAGTGCTATGCAGTGTGATGTTTGATAACCAAATTACGTGAAAGGAATAGGACACATACTTTTCTCCCACAACATCTTTGCTATGGAACGAGATAAAAACCAAACTCGAAAAGCACTTTTTGCCTTAATCATTCTTCAGAGTGTGCTGAGCTGTCAAGGTTTGGTCTTGGGTTCCTTGCTAAGCCCCAGATCCTATTAAACTGTGACAGCGTCAGGTCACAGAACTAAGCATTATGGTTTCTAGAAAATGTTGATTTCAGTATGCAATTCTGAATGGCTGCCTGGCTGTGAGTTTCTGGCTAGTGATAGATCCTGTACCCAACACGGCACAAAGTTGCTCAATAGCATGGGAAGTCCAAAGTCATGCACCAATTATGTATAGTCTGTGCCACCAAAAATATTTGTTCTCTGTTCTGTCTGAATTGATTGCATCAGGCTTGCTATCTCCCTAAAATTTAGTGCCAGTCCTAGTCTGGTTTGGTGCTGACTTGCAAAGTAACTGGTTTTTGTCTTACAGAGCAGCACTTTCTTTATTTGGAATAATGTTCTCTATATACTGGCTCAGCTGGTTCTCTCTCTCTCTCTCTCTCTCTCTCTCTCTCAAGTGTCTTGTTTTGTGTTCTCTAGTTGCATCTCACCAGCACTTTATTTGGCCCACAGCATACGCAGGTGCGAGGCAGGAACCTAAATGTTTTACTGTTGATAGATGAATCCTCATATTAGCGTTATTTTCCAACAGAGTGAAGATAAATGAAGTGGAGGCAACAGCAATACTCTCTTTCTGCTGACTATTCCTAAATAATTACAGGAACCACTTCCTCCATGTAACTTACATAGCCTCCTTGCTCAACTTTAGCTATCACCACTGGGATCCTGCTGCCTCTTAAAAGGGAAGTGACTGTCTTTTATGAGACAAGGCTCTCCAGCTCCGGCCTAATTAGATGACTAATCTTCAAAAAAGCATATACAGGTACCAGGGAAGCCAGATTTCCATTATAAATAATTAAATACAGACAGACAGACAAACTGCAGTGAAGATTCCAGGTCTGTGCCTTGAGGCCAAAATGGCTTTTCCTGATGGCTGCTTTAAAGACCCAAGAGAATGCAAACTGACCTAGAACCAGGTTTTCCAAAGTTCACAATAATTCAGTGTTTCTAAGGAAAATATTTCTAAAGATTGAGAAAATTCCAGCCTTTAAACAAGACAGCACAGTTATTATCTATGTTGGACAGTGGAAGAAACCCACTAAATAACCCTCCTGTTTCCTGTCTGTTCCTACTTCAATCCATTCCCAATGGCACTGACACAGTGATTTGTCTAAAATCCCCACCAGATCCAGCTGGTCCCCTGTTTGCATCCCTCCCTGAAGCTTACCCCTACACCTTGTTGCAGATTGTCAAATCTGGATTCTGTCTGCTTCTACTGACTCAGGTTCTCCTGCTCCAACCACACACGCCATGTCCTAGAGACGCCGAACTTCCTAGGTGTACCCCAAAGCTCTGCACGATTGTCAAATCTGGATTCTGTCTGCTTCTACTGACTCAGGTTCTCCTGCTCCAACCACACATGCCATGTCCTAGAGACGCCAAACTTCCTAGGTGTACCCCAAAGCTCTGCGCCATTTCATGCCTCTGTCCTATTGTTCATGTTGTGTCCTTCACTGAAAGTCTCACTTCTGTCTCTGCTTGGAAAATGGCAATTCTTAGTCATTGTTCAAAACCCAAATGTTCATAAATGTACTATTTGTAATATGGAAAAACCAGGAATATCACAAGTATCCATCACCATAGAATGGATGAACTGTTGTATATTTACACAGCAGGATATTGTATAACAATGAAATAAAACATATTACAACTACAGTACGGATAACTCTCACCAACAATGTTGAGCAAAACAGGCCACGCACAAAAGAATACAGACTGTATAATTTAGTTCAAATGAAGCTAAAAAGCAGGCAAAATTAATCTATGGTATTAGAAGACAGGATAGTGATTACACCTGAGGAAGATAGTAGGTGGAAGGAGGCATTGTGGGAGATTTGGGGATGCTGATAGCATTCCTTTTCTTGATCCGAGTGCTTATTATACAGGTGTGTTCACTTTTTGAAAATTTATTGAACTGTATTCTTATGATTTTTTTCACTTTTCTGAATATGTTGTTTTTCTAACAAAAAGGTGAAAGAAAACCCAAAGTCCAACTCAAGAACTGCTTTTACAAAATAAAAGGCATTATTTACTTCTTCTAACTGTATTGTGCTCATCCTTTCATTATAGTTGCATTTGGCAAAATGAATTGGAATTTATAGGACTACATACCTTTTTGTTGGATATTGTCTGTTCACCTCTCCAGCTTCCCTCTGCTCCCTCTTCTGGCACACTCTGCATCCCAGGAAACACCTGGATTGACTGCATCAACAGTTTACTTTTACTCTGGCTTCCAGTCGGGATCAAAGGAGAGGAAGCTCCAGCAAGAGATCAGAGAGTGGAGGGAGAGAAAGGAGGCAGTGTTTGTTTACCCCTCCTTCCCTGCCAGCTGCCCCCAGTTGACAGTCTCCTTCTACCAAAGGCCATGCCGTTTTTAGCTGGCCCTCTCCAAGGGCAACTGTGACTCTCTGAGACCCCTCCTCATGGCTTTCCAGGACTAGGGTTAGACATGGCTCCTTGCTGTTGCTGGCCTTAACTCCAACTCTGCTCAGAACTTTATAAATAATTCCTTTACTAAACTCTCCTTCCTCTGCTGCCTGTGCTGTGTGTTTCCTCTTTGGACCTTACATGCTTCCTGTATCAGCAACCTGAAGTCTGATACCAAATTTTATTCATATTTTATCATCCTAAACCACTAACTAGTCCCTCTCAATAGTAGGCATCAGGAAATATTTACTGAATTTCATATCCTTGAGAAACGCCTAAGATAATATAATCATTAAAGTACATGCATAAACTGAATTATAAAATCAAGGATAAGAAATCTATGAGTTTGTAATGATACTCACAAAAGACCAACTTTTGAGGTGATTAGGGCTCCAGCTGCTTATTCTGAAAATTGACAAATAAAGGGAAATAATCAAGCATTTACCCTGCCTTTCTTGTGTGAACTATGTTTCAGGATGACCAAATAGTCAGTGATGGCCAGGTCATCTTTATGGAAATATTTCAGCAAATAAATGTAGGCAAAATGATAAAATTAGAAAATTACCATTTCAAAGCCCATAATGAAGTGATGGACTTGGGCAAGAATCATCAGTGGTTGCTAAAGCCATTGGTAAAATTTGGTGAAGAACATGATAGTGGATAGATCAGGCTGACTCTACCTGAACCCACTGATAAATCTGAACACACTGAAATTGGGAAAAACAGACATCATAAGCATCCTATAAGATGCAATGGAAGGCACAGAGCATTACTTATAAAATATTCTTGCCAAAATAATTAAAACTTCATCCAGTAAAGGCTCTAGATCTAACAACCAGTTTGTAGGAAATACAAAAGGTAGAAAAACATCTTAAATATTGCTGTGAGGATACAATCAACCAAATCCAGTGTGTGGGGAATTCTACAGGACAAATAACCTGGTTTCTTCAGCAAATGAATAGAAAGAGGAGAAGGGGAGAAAATCCAATTATAGACCTCCTCCCCCAGAAAGAACTCTTCAGAGACATACCAAACAAAAGCAACATGTAAATTTTGTTTAGATCCTATTTCAAATGAACCACTATAAAGATATTTTTGAGATAACTAGGCCAGTTAAACATGTACAGGGTATTAGAACACATTATTTTTGTAGGATGTGATGATGGTATTTTGGTAATGTTGGAAAAGATTCTTATCTTTAGAGATTCATGAGGTAGTATTAATGGGGGATAAGTATAGAGGGTTTGATTTTAAATACTCCTACAAAAGGAAAAAAAGTTGGATGCAAAACAGGAAAAATAGAAGCAGTAGAAATTTAATAAATTCTACAACTTGGTGATGGATACATGAGGGTTTATTTTACTGTTCTCTCTATTTTGGGGAATATCTGATAATTTCCATAATTAAAACACTTTTTTAAAAGGTCTTTTACCTTTAACTGTCCTTTCTAAGGTTTGTCTTTCTTGGAATTTTACCCTGGATTTGTTTCCCCCTTTCAGTCTGCCTTTTCTACTTGGGTGACTTCAATCACATCTGCAGTTGCTACTGCCAGTGCTTACCTGGATTATTGCATTTCCCACTGGTCTCCCTGTCTTGAATCTATATAATTATCTTTTCTGTAGTCACAATAATTTTTTCTAAAATTCAGATTGTCATACAGTCATACATTTCTTCAGAAATATTAATTAATCACCTATTATATGCAAGCTCCCATTCTAAGTACTGGAAATGGCAGATTCTTTGCTGTAAAGCAATGTAGTCTAATGGAAAGAGTCAGAAAATAAATAAATGCAGGCACAAATAATAAAATTTCTTAAAGAGCATGTTTCTATTATCTATTGCTCTGTAACAAGCCATCTCAAGCTCAGAACCTTAAAACAACGTTTATTTTACTCAAAAATCTGCAGTATGGATGAATTGTTGGCAGAATGTGGTTCCTGTGGCTTAGAGACTGATGTCCTCTTTTTCCTGCTGGGCAGTGACAGCTCATCTCTGCTCCTTCCATCACCAGCTGTGGCAGTTCCTAGACTGGGGGCTGGAATTATCTGAAGACTCAATTACATATCTGGCGGTTGATGTTGGCTCATTTGGGACTGTGGCCAAATCACCTAACTGTGGCCTTTCCATGTGGCTGTTTGCCTTCACAGCATGGTGGTAGAGAACCAGGCGGAAGCAGGTTTGCCTTTTAACTTTGCCCTGACATTGGAAGTCAGGCAGCCTCATTTATTCTGCATTGTACTTGTTAGAAACCAATCACTAAGTCTGGCCTGTATTCAAGGGGATTAATCTAAGTTTCCCCAAAGCCTAGCTCAGTACCTGGTGGCTATTAGGTGCCTAATAAATATCATTTATTCTGCATTGTACTTGTTAGAAACCAATCACTAAGTCTGGCCTGTATTCAAGGGGAATAATCTAAGTTTCCCCAAAGCCTAGCTCAGTACCTGGTGGCTATTAGGTGCCTAATAAATATATCCTTGGTAACCAAATTATTACAGCCCTTATTCCATTGCATTATAAGTGTTTAAATTTTTCTCACCTACAAACCCATTTGGCTCAGGAATTATAAGTAATTCATCACTAGAAACTGCACAGTGCCTGCTACATGAAAGATAAATGATAAATACGTAAAACCAAGCTTCACTGAACTTGGGCCATAAATGACAATGTTAATCTTCAGCAGAGACAGGAAGGCACTTAAGTATCCACCAAATTTTCTCAATTTTGTAACAGAAATTCTTGGAAACGTTTTTATCTATTGAATTTCTAGTACTTAGTAAAACACAACATTGAAATTCAACATTCCTTTATTAAGTAACTCCGATGTGTAATGCCCATGAAGAAGATCTGAGTATGTTTTAATGGTTAAAACTAGAGGAAAATAGTGTGACTAATAAAACTTAATAATGCATAGTTCTACGGAAATATGATAGGATACTCCAATAAATTTTACAAATCAGTATTGGTTTTTGAAATAAAATTATTTCACCTTTTTCATACTGTAAGTTTGCAAAGTAGTATTCCTGTATTTTTTTTAAAAAAATTCTAGCTTATAAAATTATTTCACCTTTTTCATACTGTAAGTTTGCAAAGTAGTATTCCTGTATTTTTTTTTTTAAATTATAGCTTAAAAAAAAAAAACCCTCTCAACTTCAGCCTCTGTAATTGCTGTTTTTTGTGATTGAGGACCTCAGCAAAAAGTTAATCAGTACAATAGTAGTAGTATATTGTCATTAAAGCAGCTTAAGATAAAGTAGTCCTCAAAGGAAAAATCTGACTTTCTCCATTTCCTTGTCATATCCTACTAGATCAGGGATCATGGAATTTGATTAAGAAGGTATGGTAGTTTTCTGTGGCTGCTGTAACAAGTTGCCTCAAACTTAGTGGCTTAAAAAAACACAAATATATTATCTCACAGTTCTGTAGTCTGACAGGAGTTTCACTGGGTTAAAATCAAGGTATCTTCAGGACACCTCCATTCTATTTGGAGGCTCTCAGGAAAGATCCATGTTCTTGCTCATTTGGGTTGTTGGCAGAATTTGGTTCCTGTGGTTTGGGTACGGATGTCCCCTTTTTCCTGCTGGTTGCCAGGGAGGGCTGTTCCCAGATGCTAGAGACCACCCGCATCCCTTGGCTCACGTTTGCCTTCTTCTGTCTTCAAAGCCAGCCACTGTGAGTTGAGGCCCTTTGCACTTTGAATCCCTCCTCCTTCGGTCTTACTTCCCTGAAACACTCTTCCATAATCTTCAGCTTTTAAGAAATGTAATTAGATAGAGACCACCTGAATAATCCAGGCTAATCTTCCTATCTCAAGATCTTTAACTTAGTCACATAAGTAAAGTCCCTTTTGCCATGTAACATATATACAGTTTCTGGAGGTGAGAATGGGCATCTTTGGGGTATGGGGGTTGGACATTATTCCACTTAATTATTTTGTGGACATTATTCCATAGAAGTCCATGCTTATACTTATTTTCTCTTTGTTTCCTCTTACATGGTGTCTTTTAATATGTAAAAGCCCTAAAATTAATAGACATATATAAAAATTCCCCCATCCACCTTCTTTAAAAGGTAACTGTATGAGATCCTTAGTGATATTAGAGATGTAGCACCAAGACCTGGGTGAGTAAGAGCAAACATTAAAAAATAGTATAACCTTAAGTAAGATATAAGACACTCTCTGTTTCTTAGGGGCCATTTCTTTGTATTTACACTTATTTAATTTAAAAAAAAAATCCATTCAAACTATGTTAATTAGGAAAAAATGGGGATTTCAATGCAATATCTCATTTCAAAGGACTTTTATATCTAGTCCTTTGTCTTTGAACCATACAACTTCTCTACCTTCCCTGTCTCCAAGTGGTATGCCTCTTTCTGTCTGTACTTCTCGGACACTACCATTCTCTGCTTCTGCTTGACCTGGGTGCTTCTCCCTGCTTGTTCATGGTCAGCCCAGTTCCCAAGAGTTCCCAACATGGTTTCTTCATTCAAGTTCCAGGAGCTGACTCCCTAGAGTCACTGAGTCCTAATTTTAAATTATTGATGGAAAGACCCAGTTTGGCCTGTCTTGAGGCAGGTGTCATCACCATTTTAGTCAACGGGGATTAAAGGGCAGGGCCCCATAAAATGTGAATATTCAGGGCCATTGTTAGATGGGCAGTCAAAAAATGGTCCTCTACCAGTGTCTAACCTTCTTATCTTAATATGCATTTTCTTTATTTACCTTTCAATTCTTTTTCTTCAACATGGATAATTGGGTACAATGGATGTTGAGGTATCACAGCACTTGTTTTCAAGGAACCATTATTTTACTTAATAATGGCCTCAAAGCATAAGAGAAGTGATTCTAGTAATTCAGATATGCCAAGGAGAAGCCATAGAGTACTTAAAGTGCTATGTTTTATTTGGTCACCATTTGTTTTATGTGGAGTATTAAAATATTATGCCCTGCTGAAGTTCCAATGATTTAAAAATACAAGTTTTAGAGATTAAAAAATATTAAAACTTTGAGATTAGTGAACCTTAGCTTTGTCATCAGAAGGAGAGAGGAGACATATTGTCCAAATGCATGATCATAGTCATATAGAGTGCATAGTTTTAATTTTAATTTTCCATCCCCTAAATCACATCGTAAGGTTATACATGCATACCAGCTCCTGTAATAAATCATCTTGCTAGTTATTTCATTTGGTTTGGCTCTTTCCAGTTTTCCTGACACTAATCCTTTCTATGAATATCACCTTTGTTGGCATCCTAAGAATTCTCTTCTATTCCTAAATGCTACTCTTCTCAAACTACAATTCATCCCAAATTCTTTCAATACTTTTTTCTGACTCATTTTCCTTTTCCTCTAACTCCAGAAATTTGACTTCCTTTACCCTTCACCCCCATTGTTCTCTATTCTAGACCACATTTTTAAAAAAATTTTAAGATTAATAGGTTCTTTTTTGGGGGGGGGTCATTAAAAATTATGTACTTAACTTACAGAATTGACATGAATTTACATTCCCAAGTCCAGAAAATTTCAAATTATGCTATTATGCTAGTATATATGTGATTAATGATACGTTCACTTATCTGTCTACTAAACAAACCAATTCCCTTAAGGACAGGAGTTGGGCTTTCTTCCCATCTCTAAGGCATAGCACAGTTCCTAACATATAATAGGAAGAGTTAATTGAATGAACATATTTCATGAACATTTAGGAACATACCATGCAGATCAATTGGTTAGATTTGTAAAAATTAGTAAAATAACTTTTTTTAAAGTAGTGAAATCTTTAATAGGCACATAAGGGTTTAATTAAGGCCTGGAACTTAGTTACTAGAACGCCTTTGCATTACACCTTATGCCTGAGTTTTTATTCTGGTCGCTCCTCTCCAAATATTTTCCATCCCTTCAATGCTCAGCTCAAATGTTACCTTCATTTTTCTCTGATCATCCCAACCATAGGTGATTTCTGTCCCTTCTTTGAACTTCTATAGCTCTTTGCACTACTTCTGTGATGATCGCCAACATATCAATGAATGTAACATGACTGCCCTGGTTTGCTGCCATCAGTGAACTCATCTTTTTATAAACTCAAGATTATAAACTCCTTATGTAGTACACAGATCTATTTAATTTACTTTTGTTTACTGTGTCTCCTCAAACACAGTGCTTTTATCTGGGTTAGCTATGACTAGATGATGCTGAATAAATAACACCTAGTTATATTTGTTGTTACCCAACTGTACCTTAGGCAATTGTACCTATAATATTGCTTCTAGATGAAAAGCTGTGTTAGAATTGAAGACTGCTTAAATTTATCAGTGCTCTTTGATTTTCTGAAGATGGCAGTGTATGTTACATAGAATTCTTATCTCTTGAACTCTATTTTGTTAAGGATGAATTTTGCTAGAGTCAGCTGGAGATCCACTGACCAAATTTTATGTTCCAATTTGGAAATTAAGGCAATGTCTCCAATCTTTGGCAGTATAACCAAAGATTGAGCTTTTGACAGTTAGCTGAATGTCTTCCAACATGCCTTACTGATTGAATTTCCTGATGTTTTGGTGTAAAAGACCTGGTGTACAGACCTAAATTATGCTCTTCTTCTTCCCTGAAGCTTTTACTCAGCTATTCTAAACTAAAAAGATAGATTGGGTAGATGGGAGGCATGATATATAGATTAAGAGCACACTTCTGTTTGCTGACATCACCTAATATACAGGAAATTCTAAAGACTCCACCAAAAAAACTGTTAAAACTCATAAACAAATTCAGTAAAGTTGCAGGATACAAAACTTGAACAAAAATCAGTAATGTTTCTATACACCTACAATGAATCTGAAATATAAATTAAGAAAACAATCCCATTTACAATACTATCAAAAAACCCCCAAAACAATAAACTTATGGGTAAATTTAATCAAAGAAGTGAAAGATTTGTATACTGAAAACTATAAAATATTGATAAAAGAAATTGAAGATGACATAAATAAATGGAAACCTGTCTTGTGTTCATGGACTGGAAAAACAAATATTGTTAAAATGTTCATACTACACAAAGCTAACTACAGATTCAATGCAATCCCTATCAAAATTCTATGTCATTCTTCACAGAAATAGGAAAAAAAAAATCCTAAAATTCATATGGAACCACTAAAGACCCCAAATAGCCAAAGCAATATTAACCAAAAAGAACAAAGCCAGAGGCATCACACTACCAGATTATAAAATATATTACAAAGCCTTAGTAATCAAAACATCATGGTACTCACATAAAAACAGATACACATTGACTGATGGAATAGGATAGAGAGCCCAGAAATAAACCCATGCATTTTGTCAACAGATTTTCCACAAAGGTGCCAAGAACACATAATGGAGAAAAAACAGTGTCTTCAATAAATGGTGTTGGAAAAACTCTATAACCACCTACAGAAGAATATAAATGAAATTTTATCTCACCCCTTATGTAAGAATCAACTCAAAATGGATTAAAGACGTAAACATAAGACCTGAAACTATAAAACTGATAGATGAAAACATAGGGGAAAAGCTCCATGACTTTAGTCTGGGCAGTGATTTCGTCAATATGATCCCCAAAGCACAGGAAATGAAAGCAAAAATAGGCAAATGGGGTTGCATGAAAATGAAAAGACTCTGCCCAGCAAAGAAAACAATATAGCGAAGACACAGCCCACAGATTAGGAGAAAATATTTGCAAATCATACATTGGATAAAGGGCTAATATCTAAAATATACAAGGAATTCAAACTACTCAACAACAAAACACATAACCCTGTTTAAAAATGGGCAAAGGACTTGAATAAACATTTCTCAAAAGAAGACATACAAATGACCAACAGATATATGAAAAAATGCTCAACATCTCTAATCATCAGAGAAATACAAATTAAAACCACATAATCATAGAAATGCAACTGAAAACCTCAGTGAGATATCACCTCACACCTGTCAGATTGACTATTATCAAAAGGATGAAAGACAGTAAGTGTTGACGAGGACGCAGAGAAAAGGGAATGTTTGTCCACTGTTGGTGCTATTGTAAATTAGTACAGCCATTTTGAAAACAGCAAGAAGGTTCCTCAAAACTAAAAATAGAACCACCACATGACCCAGCAATTCCACTTTTGGGTATATACACAAAGGAATTGAAATCAGCATGTCGAAGAGATGTCTGCATTTCCATGTTTATTGCAGCATTATTCACAATAGCCAAGATATGGAACCAACCATCCATCAATGGATGAATGGATTTTTAAAATGTGGTGTATACACACAATGAAATTCTATTCAGCCTTAAAAACAGAAAATACTGTAATTTGTGACATAATAAGTGAACCTAGAGGATATTATGTTATGTGAAAAAAGCCAGGCCCAGAGAGGCAAATACCATATGATCTCACTTATATGTGGAATCTTAAAAAGTGGAACTCATAGAAGTAGAAAGTAGAATATTGACTACCAGAGGCTGGGAGGTGAGCAGATGGGGAAAGGGAAGACACCGATCAACAGATATGAAGTTTCAGTCAGATAGAAGGAATAAGTTCTGGTGTTCTATTGCACAACATGGTGACTATAGCTAATAGTAACATATTGTAGATTTCAAAATACCTAAAAAAGACAGTTTTAAATGTTCTCACTACAGAAAAAGGGAGAAATATTTGAGGTAATGAATATCCTAATTACTGTAGCCTGATTTGATCATTCTATAATATGTACATGTACCCTATAAATACATGCAATTATTATTTGTCAATTAAAAATAAAATAAAACTTAGGGGAAAAAGAGCACACATTCTACAACTAGAGAGATTTGGGTTCAAATTCTTGCTCTACCACTTACTAGCTATGTGACCGTGGGTAACCTACATATCCTTAAATGCTTCAACTTTCACATCTCTAAAATGAAGATGAGCTAGTACTTAATTCATAGAGTTCCTGGAAGGATTAAGTGAGATAATTTATGTACAGAGCATAGGACAATACCTGGCATGGTGTCAGAACCCCGTAATTGTTTGCTATTATCTTAAGCAAAGCCAATTTTAAGTAGAGCAGAGGGTTAAGAATGAAAAGCTTATTAATTATCTATCACATCCATTCCTCTGCACCTAGCACCTACATAGATTCTTTCTTTTGAACTTTCATTACCAGAAGAAAAAATTGTCCCCTTTTGGAATTTAAATTCTATACCATTAAAATTATATTTTTTAAACAGACAAAAGCACTTCCTCTTGTTAAAATTTGCATCCTTTTAATATCTTTGATTTTCTTTCTGTTTAAAATATAGTATTTTAAATTAAGAAACTAAATTTAAATTTGAATGTGTTGGCATTGACACTAAAAGAATTTCTTTCAGAGTCTACAACTGTAGTACATGAAAAGAAATTCTCTCTTAGGACAAAGGCACATGACTCATGACCAGATTACTCTTGAATTTCTACAGAAACTCTTAGGTGGATTATATTAACTCACTGACATTTGGAAATAGTTTTCTTTTTAAGTTTCACATTTTGAAAGTCTAAAGACTTGAAAGACTTTGTCCAGGATTGGCAGAAGACCAACTATACTAGGAGTGGGTGTATGACAGGAAAAGGAAACAAATCATGCCTCTTTCCTACAGGAAAGAAAGGGCAGTTTGTTGTGAGACTAATAATTATTCTAAGCAATTAGGTGTGTAAATGCAGAAGGGAAATAGGAGTGGGATATCCTAACCTGATAAACAATACACCGTACTGGTTTAACAAATGCAAGTCATGGAATGGAGAACTTTAATAATAATTATTTTACATTAACCAATGAGTGTGTGTGTGTGTGTGCGTGTGTGTGTGTGTGTGTGTGTGTGTGTGTTGGGAAAAAACAAAAACCTTCTACTAGAAAATCTTGAGAAACTACAGTAACTTAAATCCAGTGATTTTACTGTAGATATTACTTTTTAAAATTATTTTCAATGCAACAAAAACAAAAAAAAACAATTATTGGCTATGATTTATGGCAGGCGGAATACAAGATTGAGCAAGCAAACAGTTGAATAAGACACAGACATTACTCTATGAAAGCTTACAATCTGGTGGTATGAGGGTAACTCTACCCCCAGGTTTTTACTTTGAAACATTTAACCATAAGCACAAAATAATATAGCATTCACCATCTTTCCAAGTTCAAATCCTTTTTCCTTCATTCATTGCTCTTTTAGCAAATGTATGTGAGTGATAAATTGCCTCAGTCTTAAGTTTGAAATGTCTATACGTTTCCTTCTCTCTGTTATAATAGATGATATAGAATTCTTGGATCACGTTTACTTTCACTCCACATTCTGAAAACACTTGTCCATTGTTTTCTTACCTCTTGTTGCATTTGAGAACCTGCTGCTGCCTAATGTTTGTTTCTTTATAGGTCAACTCTCTTCCATATATGGTTGCTTTAAAAAATTTGTCTTTATTGTCCTACATTATATCCTCAATATATACACTGTGGATTTATTTATATTTACTCTTCTAAAAACTTCATTAACTTGAGGAGGCATTTCTTTCAATAATTCTAGAAAATTCTTAGCCTTATCTTCCTGAATATTGTCTCTTCCCTATTGTCCCTTTCCTCCTTCTGGAAATCATATTAGACAAATGTTCTACCTTTTTACTTTAACTTCTACATTTAGAAACATTTTCATATCTCCATAGCTTTAATTCTCTCTGGTGAGTAATTCTGTGAAAGGTTCTCCCCCACCCCCATAATCAATTCTCTGTTCAGAGGTATTGAATCACTGTACTAACAATAGAATAGTGTTTCTGAGAGATAATAATTGTCAACTTAAAATTCTATACCAGCCAAATTATTACACAAAAATGAAGACAAATTAGACATTTTTAGGTAAAGACCAAGACAACTTACCACTTCCACACATTTGCTATTGAGAGTATCCACTGATTTCTCAATTTAAATAATTGTTTATTTAAGTTCTATTTTATTCTTTTCCAAATGGCCTATATTTTTCTCTTGGAGAACTGATTTTTTAATTTTTATCTTTAATCATTTTTAAAATACTTATTTTATATTTTATTTTTGAAAATTTTACCATCTAAAATGTGTGGGGACTCTACTCACTG